>NC_053121.1:9673304-9973304 GCF_010015445.1 Perca fluviatilis | reverse complement strand
TTAAAGGTGGATGCAGTCTTCATTCTGGAGAACAGCCGCCCTGTCTTCAGTGAGATTGGTTCTGCCAAACACCGCATGGAAACAAACATCATGAAGTTTTTCCAGGACTACCTTCAGGAAATTGAGGATTCTGGTGTGTTTTAGCCAATATTGAATAATATAGAAGTAGTAAGCTTTTCTTCTGCTGTCCTGCAGTAATTTTTATACAGCGCAGTGGAAATGGCTAGCTATGAATTTACATACTCCAATAAATTCACAAGGCTTAACTTTTCTTTTGCAGAATCTTGATGTAAAATGTGATATTTAATATTATGACCTCTAGAATAACACTGCTTCATGAAATTTTACAGCCATAAGACAGCCAGGGCTTTTAACACCCCCTGCTCCCAACCCAAAAAGGGGCTATGCTTAACATGTTAATCTGATTTAATTGAGGGATTGTATTAACTAATTGTATTAACTTGAAAACTAAAGGAAGGCAGCATCTTTTTAATAGTTTTTTATCCAGACTCACATTTAATCTCTTTTTTTAAGAACAAGATGGCCCAAACAACAACAATATTGCTCCTGAAAGTTTGACTGTTGGACGAATCATGCAGTGGCTCACCGGACAGGGACGCAAGCCCCTTCTGCCAAGTGACAATAAGGACTTTGTCATAAATGTGAGATTCCATCATGACTGTGACACACATGACACTGTTTGTTTTCCTATGGTCAGCGCCTGCAGTCGTACAATCACATTTCCCTCAGCGCACCTGAAAACATTCAGTGAATTCAAAAACATTATGATACTAGCCATATGGCATGGGAAAACCATTGACAGGGTGTAACAACTCACTCCAAGGGAAAGCTACCAAGTAACTGCCATAAGTCAAAATATGCATTGTATTGTTTTATTGGCATTTTATTTGACAACTTCTTGTTTCTGTGAATAACTGTTATTCATTCTTACAAAACCATTTTGCTGTTAGTAAACTTCAAAACCAAAATGAATGATGAGTTAGTTTTTTACCTCACTGTTTGCAAAAAACAAAATCAGACAGTTATTTGAATTTGGTTTTGTCATTATACATTTTGGATTCAAAAACGAAAAATGGAGAAAAAAATATGGATGGACCCATATCAACAGTGAATACATGAACACAAACATATACAGGAAGAATAAAGCACTATAATAAAAGTAGTAAAAAAAAAAAGATGCACCTTTCTTGAGTAACCATCTATTGCTCCAAATATGACGATGTTGTACCTTGAAATCGAAAGGATGAGATGACAATGAGCAGTCAATGAAAAGAGCTGCATTAAAGGAACACGCCGACTTATTGGGAATTTAGCATATTCACCGTAACCCCCAGAGTTAGACAAGTCGATACATACCCTTCTCATCTCCGTGTATGCTGTAAGGCTGTCTGACGGCTCCAGCGGCATCAGGACAGCACAGAAAATGCAGTTGAATGGTTCCAGTAATCTTACTGCTCCGAATAAGTGACAAAATAATGCCAACATGTTCCTATTTACATGTTGTGATTTGTAGAGTCACAGCGTGTACAAAAAACAACGCTAAACAACCCTAAACAAACCGGGAACTATATTCTCAGGCGGAAGAATATAGTACTTGGTCGGAGTGATTTGCTTTGCAGCAAGCCTGTCTGAGAATATAGTTCCCGGTTTGTTTACGGTTAGAAGATGGCTGTGTCTCATGTTACGTTGTTTTTTGTACACGCTGTGACTCTACAAATCACAACATGTAAATAGGAACATGTTGGCGTTATTTTGTCACTTTTGTCACAATTCGGAGCAGTAGGATTACTGGAACCATTCACCTGCATGTTCTGTGCTAGGCTAAGCTACCGGTGGAGCCGTCAGACAGCGTTACAGCACGCATGGAGATGAGAAGGGTATGTATGGACTTATCTAACGCTTGGGGTTACGGTGAATAAGCAAAAGTCCCAATAAGTCGGCGTGTTCCTTTAACTCAACACCCATAATAAAGTACATAAATAAATTAATATCTTACCTTATGAGCTTATGGTTTGTGTCCACATGCACTAATGACAAAGGCCGCTGTACGAAGTATGTCCTCCTGACGATGCAACCAGCTCTGTCTTTCCAAAATTCCTGGAGCGTCGACTCTGTGCATGGACTCCTTGATGCGATTCCACTGAACTCTATGTCCGTTTGCTTGCAGACAACCTTTAACCATTCTGTATCCTGCGTTTGGGATCCTGGTTTTTATGGAGAGGACAGCATCATCCAGTTCACGGTCAGATAAACTGCTGTATGTAAACGTCTCGTGGACAACCCGAGTTCATGCATACGCCGGAAAATTGTACTTTGGCTGACACCCAGCAGGTTGACGATACAAGACACTGATAAGGGCATGTCAATGAGCCAGGACAGCAGCTCCTCAGAAAAACAAAATTTTGGTCGGCCGCGTCCTCCTTCTCTAATAAAAACACAGGGACTCTCTTGGGAAAGAGCTGCGTGGATCATTCTTTGAAGGGATAAAAGACACTCCACAATTTCAGCTGGGATGTTTAAAATGGTAGCTGCAGATATTAGAATAAAGGCTTCCTGATTTACAACGTACTGGAAGTAGTCTAAATTACAGTATGGTTGACTTAACGTGTCAGTGATCCTTGATTCCAGACGCTGCAGTAACTGAGTAGCCAGTGGTCCCTGTAAATGCCAAAATACATATTAGATGCAATACATGGTACCGTTAACTTAGCCGTACCAATTCAACATTATGTAACGTTAGGCTAGATAGACATTCAAAACATTACAACTGTTTGATGTTTGCAAACTAATAGGCGTAGCTAAGTTAACGTTATCATTATTTTGCAAGCTAAAGCAATTACTTCGTCTGGCTCAGTTGTCATTACTGCTCTGGTCGACATTGCTAAACATATGATAGCAGTTAAGTTTATTTCAAGTAACATTATTGCATATGTTGCAGTTCAGTGTCAATCGGCGAAACATGTCAAGTTCTAACATCACTAACTATAACGTTACTTTCACACAGAGCACTTCATCAACGCTAACGTCGTCTAGCACTAGCTAGAGTTAACAGCAAGTAAATATTGTTAGGTTGCAAACTAAAGCAATAACGTCTATGAGTTGCAGAAATGTATATCTTTATAAAGTGCTATCAAAATAGTAAAATCATATAAAAAATGTTAAATAAACGCGTTATTTACTTTACCTGTGATGCTGAGCCTAGGCTAGCAGCCTCAGGTCTGTTGTTAGCCATCTTTTGCCTTTGACGCATGCGCGTTAGATGGAATCGAGGTTTGATTACCTGCCCTGTGACGGCATTGACGTCATTTCAACTGTTCTTTACTCGTACCCACAAACTTGAATTTGTGTTCATAGTGAAGAATTCGTAGTCGTAGAAATCAGAGTTGTACTCATGAATGTTTACAGTCATAGCTTCTAGAGTCACACTCACATAAAAACACAAATGTAATTTTATTGACTCACGTGCATGAAAATGTAATTTTGCGTGCCTAAGTTAATTTACGCACAAATGTTTAAAAATACGAATATGAATGCTTAAAGTTGTGCATACATCTTTTTGAAAGTGATCTTACACCATAATAGTGGGATTGACAATGCATACATCTGAATAGTGTAGTACATTTTTTTTACATTTGTAACAGGCTGCATTTGAGTATTAAATATTCAAATAGTATTCAAATATAAAAAAAAATAACAAATGGAATTTGAATGGTATTATAGAAGAAGACTGACAGCTCTAGTGTGTGTGTGTGTGTGTGTGTGGTGGAGCGTGTAAGATAATGATGGTGAATACAGAGCGATCGATGAGCAGAAAGGAGTTAAAGTTTATTAAGATATCAAGTGAATGTTTTCAGTTTTGCGCACTGTTTCAGAAAGCTGTAGTAGGTTAACACTTTGTTTTCCAGCGCGATTGTGACAATGAATGTGACACCAGAAAAAAACAAAAAACAGACATACTCTACTAGTGAGGGGCAGTGAAACGCTCACTGGTCCCAAACATTACTGTAGGATCTGAGCTTAGGCTCTCAGCTCGCACCTTTACTTTGTACCAAACTTGAATCTTAGAGAGTATAATTGCTGATAAAAACAGTTTCACACCATCTGCTCCTTACGCCTTTGGCTATTATTTAATTTTAAACTAAAAGGGAGGACAGTTTAAGTAGGACTAGATGTTCTTTTATCAGTTTTAGAGAGATCTTATCTTGACTGTGACTCAGTTTATAAAGAGGTATCTGGTGAAATAATCAGAGGGACAAACAAAGTTCACTGGTGCTAATATGAGCTTTTCTATCTTGTCTTGTCTGCTATCCCCAAACACTTCACAGAAGTTGAGATGGATGGACTATTAAAGTGCTTTATTCTGAAACAATAGGACACAAACACAACCCCAGTTGCTCAGCATGAAATTTCACACAAAGCTATGTAAGGGATATTGTAGAGTGAATTGATCATTATTGCGAAATACAAGAGTTCAACTCACAATAATGACTGGCTCGCTCTACATTATCCCGCTTATTACATGGCTACTCATACCCCTCTCTCCATTTGTGATCCACTGATCAGCAGTATGATCTCCATATGAACATAAATATTGATTTAAAAATGTCAGTGGTCTGTTAAACAGAAATAGCATTCTGCAGAATGCTGTGATTGACCAGTCAGAATCCAAGTATTTAACCAAGCTGTGTAATAAATTAATTTATTAATTAATTGTTTTAAATGTAAATGTTTACTATTTTATAATACAAATGATACAAGCCAATCATATTGATCTGGAATGAAAGTAAAAACTAATAGTAAACTAATTTCAACAAAAACCACAGCACAGCAGTCAGTTGCACGAACAGGCATGGCGTGACTTTTCCACTAGGTGGGGCTAAGGCCCTATAGGTAGTGATGTCCAAATGAAGCTGTGTGAAGCATTTTCTTTATTTTCTGAGCCCACTAGATGCTGCTCTCTGTTTAACAAAGGGTTGAAAGCACACTGATTCCCATTCCTTTAGCCTTTTTCTTTAAACCAAGAGCGCCCTCTAGTTGGGTCATTAGTATTTTGAAAGTATTTCTCATGTCACAGAAACCACTGAGCGAATCTTGTGTATTGGATGTCATTTTCATACAGTCAGTGATTTTGTTCCGGTGCTCTGCACAGTCTCTGACAACTGCCCACCCGCCTGCTGTCATTCCCGGCTCTCTGGAGCTTTGTCCCATCGCCACTGTCGCCTGTCGGCAGCACAGAGCTCCACGTGGACTGCTTGTAAAACAGCAACCTTATATTTGTAGGTTCATCAAATTGACCAGAAATCAGTAATATGTTGGATATTACTAAAGACATTCATGTAAACATACGTCGCAACCTCTGCTGTAAGGCCATCATGGTCTGAGCAGATTGAAGCCCTAGCAGATAGAAGCTCTGTGATCAAGCAGCCCTCTAGCTAGTGTTAATGCAGTGTTGCCAGGTTGGTTCAAAAATGGGAAATTATCCACTAATATCCATTAAATGTTTTATTTGTGGGTCATAAAATACGCTCTAAAACGTTTGTTGTTGTTCCTAGTCTGTCTTGTTCCCTCAATGTCTTTTTTCTCATCACTCACTCTGTGTCATTCACAACTTTCTTCCAGACACTGAGTATTTCTGCCCCTGACAACTTTCGCAGGTCGCTTATCCAAGTGTTTGTGAATGCCCAGAAGATATCTGGAAATGGGTCCCTGGGTAGCTCACCTGGTAGAGTGCGCGCCCATACATAGAGGTTTACTCCTTGACGCAGTGCCTGTGGGTTCGATTCCAACCTGTGTCTCTTTGCTGCATGTCTTTCGACCTCTCTCTCCCCTTTCATGTCTTCAACTGTCCTCTATAAATAAAGGCCTAAAAATGCCTTTTTTTTTACATTTTCACTCCAAGAAGAGTCAGTAATTAAACTAACTTAGTGTTAAGGTACCAACTCTCAAAAAGTTAAATTAAGACTTGGTGGTGTGGACCCATATAGACACTGTAAAAGTGTTGAAATCAAATCGGACAGTGTTAATTTGAGTATGCTGATTTTTCTGTGATCCAATCAATGTATGGTCTGCTAGTTTACCTCATTCCTCTAGTATTTTAATTGGGATTCTATATTTGCACAATATATGCCTCCTGCTAATTGTTCCTGTTCGTTGAAGTCACGGGTTAGTAACACAACACACTAATAAAAATACAAAGGGTTCCTGTTGCCCCTCAGCAGGAAGAGGCATTTCTTTTTTCTTTAATAAAGCAAAGACTAGAACCTTGAACAATAAATGCTGACTACCTGCAGGGATAGATAACTGTCAGAAATGAGATGTTATTAAATACCAAAACAGATATGAACAATTTGATTGAAAGTTTTTGAAGCACCATGCATTCCACATTTGTCTAAATATTTGAAGACACCATTATCCATTTAGATTTTTTTTTCTTCAATTTCTTTATTCTACACCTGTTCGTACAAAGAGGCCCAAAGAACCAATAAAAAAGTTACATTTGCATTTTATTATGCCAGAGTTTGTGTTATATAGACTACATCATATTAAAAACATTTAATAACGTAATGGTCTTGATTGTTTTTTTTTTGTTTTTAACATTAGATAAGATTGTCTAAAGATTGTTTCCATTTTCACTTATAGATAGATTCTCCCAGTGGTCACTTAATTTACTTAATCCTATCATGTCACACTCCACAGAAATTTGGACTAAAATACATAAGATGTTTAAATTGTCACATTGTAAACAATCCCACTCCTCCTTTATGGCATAACTTTATATTTAAAATCTGAAGAAATCAGTATTTTGGAAGAAATGGCATAATAGTGGTATGTGTAACATTGCTGATCTATTTGAAGGGGACGTGTTCGTGTCATACTTGGACTTATCAAGAAAATACAAGCTCATTGTGGAAGTACCTACAAATCAGGAGCTGTATAACCTCAAAGATTCAGTACAGAGATGAAAACCACATCATGGACTTCTCCAAACTACCCGAGGAGCGCCAGCGAGCTTCTGTATTTCATAAAACAACCAACCAATTGCATAGTAATGACTGTGATAAACAAAGAGTAATATGGGAGAAAGACTAAGGATTGTAATTGTAGTGGCGGAGAGGGGAATGGTTGAAAATTATATCTGAGAAAATACACAAGGGAAGCAAAAGAGAAATTCACCCAATATAAAATAGTACACAGATACTATTGGACACCACTGATTATATAGAATGGGAGTAATGAAAGAAGTGGCGTTACTTTATTACATGGTATGTGGGAATGGCCAACTATCCAGCCCTTCTGGAGAATCATTTTGGAATATTTAGGCAACTGGGCTGGAATAAATTTACCAATATCTCCAAGACATTGTCTACAAGATGACTGAAGTCAATTACACAAAATATCAAGAGTTTTCTGAATTAATGGTTGGCATTACAGTGGCTGCCAGTATGATACTTAAACACTGGAAAACGCCTAAAACTCCAGGATTACAAGAGTGGGCTAACGCCATGATAAAAACAGCTTCATATGAGCATATGCTAAACAGGATTAATACTGTAAACAAGGGTAAAGCACCAGCATGGGATAGTTTTTGAACATATATCCCACTAACTGATAAACCTGTAACACGTACAAGGTTAAATTAATGTATAGATGTTAAAATCTACTGCATAGATAACCCACCTAGTTATTTTAATATCGATGTTAAAGCTGCTGATTGAAATTCTTTATTTGTACTGTAACAAGAAATGTCTCTGTATATGATACACTGAACCAAAGGAAAAAGCAATAAAAAAACTTGAATTACAAAAAAAAAGATTGTACTATATTGTTTAAAGCTATAGTGCATAGTAGTTTATGTCTCCCCCATGAGGAATTCTAAATAATTACAACAACACTGTCGGCGCATCCACATGATACTAGTCTATATCCACAATGTTCCACTTCCGGGATTGCTAGATTGTTGGATGTCACTCTTTTCGGCCAGATGTCCATTACCATTCGCTTTCTTTGTGTTGCAATTTTAAATTCTGGTCGATTTATGAGGACTATGGTTAACTGCTCCTCAGATCTCTGCAGGGTAAATCCAGACAGCTAGCTAGACTGTCTGTCCAATCTGAGTTTTCTGTTGCACGACTAAAACTATGGTGCTAAAACAGTATCATAAGTATTTGTATCTTGTGAAACACAATGCACAAATAAATGCAGAGGGATCCGTATCTGTAAGGGCAATGCACAAATAAATGCAGAGGGATCCGTATCTGTAAGGGCAATGCACAAATAAATGCAGAGGGATCCGTATCTGTAAGGCCAATGCACGTATCTGTAAGGCCAATGCACAAATAAATGCAGAGGGATCCGTATCTATAAAGGTGTATCTGTGTCCGTGACTCTTATTTGCAATTCGTATTTCATCATTTGTAAAAGAACTTAGTATTTTTCAATGTAAATATACGTGTAAATCTCCTTCTACGTGTGTGGGTACTTTTGAGACTGTTTTTCCGCGCCGTTTGTGGTCAGAAGATATTCGTAACTCAGGTGACAATCCCAGCACTCTCCACTAGATGGCGGTAATGCAACTCTTATGGATTCCAACCGCTGTTAAAATAAATGAAAGCTGTGAAGAAGCCTAGCTACACTGTTCGCAAAATCTACTTGATGTTGTTAATATATGTCAATGGATGTTCCTCCAGGTAAGTTGACATTATTAGGACTTTGTCGTCAGATAAATTACATTCATGTTTTCAGCATCATTGTTGCAGTGCATTTACAATACGCTTTGTGTTGTTATGGCGGCAGTGACAGTTCGCTACTTTTTAGAGTGTGCTAACATTCACGTTCTTGTACAGCTTAATCAGCGATGTTAACTTAGCTAGTTAGCTAGTTAAAGTCAGGCTTGTAACATGGGCTTGCTTGGTCTTTGTATGGCAGTCTGAAATATTATTAAGCGCTAAGTTATGTTAGTGTTGCTATTATTTAGTACAGTTGATCATATTGTGTTTTATGTTTCACGTTTACTCCCGTTTATCCATTGCTGTTAACAGGGTGGCCAAGTGTGTGCTGGTAGCTAGCTGACGTGACAGTTATTAAGTATGATACAGTTAGTCGGTCAGTTGGATTGTAGTTGTGAGCAGTACCTTTTCTTCAGAGTAAATGAAAATAGTAAGTATAGGCTATCTGCTGCATCGTGATATTGTATTTCTTCGTTAAACCAGCTGTTATTTCTGCTATTTGATGTGGATGTACCATATATATATATATATATATATATATATATATATATATATATATATATATATATATATATATATATATATATATATATACTTTTGTGATTGAGTACAATAAGAAGTAAGTGGTGTTACATATTGTTTTCTGTACCGCTATCAAGGCTTATCTAGCGAGGCTTTGCTGGATTTTCAAAATAAAAGCATCCAGCCGTTTTGTTGTTGGAGGCTTTAAAGCGTATCATTCATAACATGAAGTGTTGTCTATGTTAGCAGTAACTTAACAGATGGGCGAAAATGTCTGAGAATCCCATATAATAAGCGGTTGAATTGGAGTTTGAGATATATAGCCATATTCCGACTATTGTTTATATTATGTTTGGTAATGTTATTACTGCTTAAGGTGGAATGAGTATATACAAACAGTATGTTTCCTTTATTCATTTGTATTATGTTTCTCTCTTTATAGGAAGCACACACAGTCAAACTCAAACAAGAAAAAGGAAGAAATAAACAGAATAAGAACCATCTCTCAGCTCTTCATTTCAAACTCTGGAATATTTGCCTTAAGTGGTGTTCTGGCTGACATACCTGAGTGAACCTGGTGATAAACCCAGAACTAGCACCTTCACAACACTGCTCCTTTATTCAAGACCAAATGTATGTGCAGTTGTACATCGTGATAAAAAATGATAGCCTAGTTCAATCTAACACTGAATCTGCTGTGTTTTACTGATCTGACTGACCACTGATGATGTGTACTTGGACCCACCAGACTCTCCTCAAAGTATGAGAAACCATCAGGAGGAAGTTATTGCTCCACAGGTGTCATACTTCTCAACTGCTCAGTAACTAAAGCATCAACTGCTACTGTAAGGACTGTACTGTCCATAGACATTGATCAGGCTGTGTGAAAGGGACTCTTGTTTCACAAAGTAACTAATCAAATTTCACTTGAAGTTTTTATCCGTCCGTTATTTTTATGCTGTGAAATGTTTTTCAAGCTGCAGATTAGATTTATACCCTTTATACCCTTTAATATTGTCATCTGTCAAAACAATAAAGTATATAACTGTTAAATGTTTTGTGTTGCTTACTGTCACTATTACCTGTCTTAAAGGATTACATTTATATAGTCAGGATGTTAAAAGGACTTAGTGTTTGACCCTTCTACATGCATTAATCAGACATCACCTGTTTAAACGTCTTTGTGAAAAAAACATGTTATATAACACTTAAGGAGCCTTACTACTGAACTTAAAAATGACCAAACCCTGCATAGAAATAAAGCACTTTATTCATAGTCAATGAAATGTAAATATAAAGTGTGTATACATAATGCACAGAGTAGCAGATAACAGTCCAGATCATGTCCTCACCCAGACTAAAGGGTTTATTTTCTACTGAGGATGTGTCAGCTGGTAATGTAGGCTCTCAGGTCACAGAAGTCATCCTGTGGATACTGAATCTGTCCTGATGCTGCTGTGTTGTCTTCAGACCATCATCACTTGGCAGAAGTATGGCACCTGTCCCACAATACCTTCATACTGTGAGGAGAGTCTTGTGGGTCCAGGTAAACCTCATCAAACAGGTGTCCAGGACAGCATCTGATCAGTCAGATCTGTAAAACATGGCAGATTTAGTGATTAAATGTTGCTATCATTTTTTGTCAGAGTGTACAACTGCACATACATTTTGTCTTACAGGAGAAGCATGTATTTAACCCAGTGTGTTGCAATTACTGTACTAATAACATGGTTACAATATGTCGAGCAAATGTTAAATTTAAATTCTTTATAGTTTAACTTACAACATCATCGATTGATTCCTTAGATCATCTAGTTTCATATGATAGGTCTACCAAATATATTCACTAGCTTTCAAACTGGACCCACTAACAGATTAAGCAGCGCTTAATATTTCAGACTTCAAATTCCTGACTTTAACGAGCTAGTTAAGTTAGCATCGCTATTTGCTTTTAGCACACTCTAAAAAGTAGCAAACTTCCACCATAACAACACAAAGGAAATTGTAAATGCACTGCAACAATGATGCTGAAAACATAAATGTAATTTATCTGACGACAAAGTCCTAATAATATCAACTTACCTGGAGGAACATCAAGTAGATTCTATTATGTCCATGGTGCCAACCGTCTCTCTGAAACATTTAACAAGGCTTCTTCATGTGGTTTAAGAGCAGTTGGCATCCATAAGTGTTGCATTACTGCCATCTATTGGAGAGTGCTGGGATCGTCACTTAACACCGCCATCTAGTGGAGAGTGCTGGAATTGTCACCTGAGTTACGAATATCTTCTGACCACAAACAGCGCGGAAAAACAGTCTCAAAAGTACCCACACACGTAGAAGGAGATTTACACGTATATTTACATTGAAAAATACGAAGTTCTTTTACAAAAGATGAAATATGAGTTACAAATAAGAGTCACGGACACAGATACACCTTTATAGATACAAATAGCTCTGCATTTATTTGTGCATTGCCCTTACAGATATGGATCCCTCTGCATTTATTTGTGCATTGCCCTTACAGATACAGATCCCTCTGCATTTATTTGTGCATTGCCCTTACAGATACAGATCCCTCTGCATTTATTTGTGCATTGCCCTTACAGATACAGATCCCTCTGCATTTATTTGTGCATTGTGTTTCACAAGTTACAAATACTTATGATACTGTTTTAGCACCATATAAAACAACCTTTCAACGTACGCATGTTCCATCAAAACAAGTTCCTTTCCGAGGATATTTTTCAGCAGCACCTTGGCTCCATCCGGCGCTTAGCGCCACCCATGACAATTGTGATTGGTTTAAAGAAATGCCAATAAACCAGAGCATGTTTTTCTCCCATCCCTGAATGCTGTGTGGAAAATCCAGACCCTCCTCCTCAGCGCTGTGCAGGAAGGTCTGGCAAAGCAAGACTAACATGATACAAGCCTTCCGTGATTGCGCACCACCCCCACCCCTTCTCCATGCCGTTGCTTGTAGCCAAAGAGGACACAGAGGATTAAAAAAACAGGATGGACTCTTCAGAAGAGGTAATAATCTCAAACTCAAGCTTCTGCATGTGAATGGCACTGGACAACACCAATTTCTAAACAAAGCCATACTGAGAAATACAGAGAGTATTGTGGAGCTGATAGTCTTAGTAAGCTTTGTATCAACTCATTTGACAATGGCTTGAGTGTAACGGACGTCCATTAATATAAAAATGTTACGCACTAAAGCTTTAAATTAATTAATAAAGTGCAGGATATACAGCAATCCTATTCAATTGGCAGCTAGATGGCGGATCACACAACATTTGTAAAGACCGATAAGCTCCAACATTACAGGTCCTTTTTTTTAAACATTTTGATGTAATTTGTTGTCATACTGCAGCATCTCCTCTGCTCTGTGTCTTAGTTGAGTTATTCGCACGCACGCGCACTCGCACCACACACACACACACACACACACACACACACACACACACACACACACACACACTCATCAGCGCAGGACATTTTTCCTTTCCTGGCCTGAAAAGGGTAAAGCTTGGTGAGAAAAGCTTTTCAGAGCATTTTAAGATCAAACTCTCTTGGGCACAGTTGGAGTGTTTTAGCATGACATGTTATGACTGTACACACAAACACACGCACACACACACACACACACACACACACACACACACACACACACACACACACACACACAAAGATGCACTCTGAAGCCACACAGACATTTAAACACATGCATGGTTGAGTGCTACATGTACTATCATGTAATGTACAGTTTGCGTCTATAGGGATCCAATGCCTGATCTCTGGCTAGTCTCTGTTCCACAAGCTTCCTAAACTCATGAGTCTCTCATTAAAATAAATAAGCTTGTTCCTGGGTTTACTATCCATATTCTTAAAGAAATTATAGTACTTATGTGATTTATTAATCGTGGCCTTGGGGATTTGTAGTGTGTGACCATGCAGGGGGTGTGTTGGGACATGTGTAGTCACGCATTGCCAGCTCTATCTCCACAGCACTGTGAAGGAAGGTCTGACTACACCACACATCTATGGGATAGGAGAAAAAACTGCTCTGGGTTGTTTGCATTTATTTAAACTAATGCTGTCAATTGATTAAAAAATTTAGTCAAGTTAATCACTGTCATGGGCTGTGATTAATCACGATTAATCGCAAATTTAAAATACTAGGATTTACTTCTTAAACTTGCAGTGTTGAAATAACGCCTCCAGGACCCTGATGTCATGACCGTAATCTCATGTCATGCATTTGTGTTATCTCGTGTCCTAGAATGTCCTTGTTGTATAACTGAGGAGCACATGCAGGAGGGAGAGTGCTTAATGGAAAAGATACGGCATGAGAAGGACAATTGACCATATTTTGACATGTTTTTAGCCTTGTGTAGACGCCCAAATGGTACACAGATCAGATGAGGTAATGCCTGGGTATAAGGGAAAGGGGGTTGAGGTAAGAAGATCAGAACTTTCTCTGTAGTCTACTTTTGTAAAAGTTCGTTTCCAAGTGAAATCGGATACAAACAGCAAATATCCTATTAAATTGGCTGAATCAAGTGTAACCTTTTATTTTAATGGAACTACCAGCAATTTTCTGTAGTTCATTTTATCAAGGAGGAAATTTCAGATATCTCCAATAACTTTAGCCTAATAAACTCTGATGTAGCATACATTTAACTCACGAGTGATCAGCTGTTTTTGCTGTCGGATATTCCTATAACTGTCTTTGTCAGCATGAAACAGTGCCCAGACGAGACATTCAAATGCCTTTGGTGATTCACACTTTTAATCTAATGCTACAGACACTCACTTATCCAATGAAATATCTTAGCATTTACTAGATGGATTAACTCAACTTTGGTAGAGACACTCATGATTCCCAGATGATGTATCCTAGTAATTTCTGGAATTCCCTGACTTTTCCCCTTGCACCACCATGAGGTTAACATTAAAGGTTTTGAGTAAAATGTCTCAACATCAGATGGATTGCTGTAAGGTTTTATTCACACATTCATTTTCCCCTTATTACATGAATTGTAATAACTTTGCAAACCCTTTAACATTTCCTCTAGAGCCTCATTCAAGTCAACATATCAGTTTGTCCAATACTTTGGATTATGACCAAATGCCTGCAAAGCTAATTACATTCCCATCAGCCTCAGCTTTACTTTGTGTTTAGTGGTCATGAGCAATGTCAGCATTCTAACACACTCAAACAAAATGGTGAGTATGGGTAACATAGCTTCTAAAAAGTTTATTCAGGAAGACTACTATGCTTCACATTTCTCTAGCTGTGTTCAAAACCGTTCCCTATCACGGAAATAGTGCACTATACAGTGTGTTTGCCATTTTGTAGTGGTGTTCGCATTCGTTGCTGGCAGTTACATTAAAATAAAAGATTACACTTATACAATTGATTCAGCCAATTTAATAGAGTATTTGCTGTTTGTATCCAATTTCACTTGGAAAGGAACTTCTTCAAAAGTAGACTATTAACTGGTGTGACTACAAGCTTAGCACAAGGGCTAACCACCTTGGAATAATGCATGAACACTCCTGTTGTGGATTTTCTTAGGCCGATTTGTCGAATCGAAGAATCTTCAGGGAGACCGGATGGTGCAATAATAAGATCTTTATTTACACAAAAGATCTGAGAAGTCTCTGCAGTGAATGGTGATGCCCAAATATGTAATTTTGCTTTGGGTTGGTATTGTACCACTAATAGCTGATGTCACCTGTCCGTTGTTCAACAGAAAATTAGATTTATTCCAGTTGATTTTATAGAGACTGAGCCAAATTCGTTAAAGATCTTAAGAATTTTTGGGACAGAAGGTCAGAGATGTACAGCAAAATATCATCTGCAAATAACGATACTGAGTTGTTATTGGATTTAATCTGGACATTACGGGGCGGTTTCCCAGACAGAGTTTAAAATAAATAAGGACTAGGCTAATTCTACTTAAATTAATACGGACTTAAAAAATGGCTTTCCGAGACATTGCTTTATTTGAGATTAAGTAGTACCCGACTAGGGAGTTGCAGACTTAGGTTAATAAAGACTAACTAGCTACTCTCTGTGAAGCCCAATTAGAGTAATGTTGTGCACTTGGTACAGACCTGAGGTTTCTTCAAAAACCAGGGCTGGACGCTTAAGAAACATTAACATTGTGTGGAACTGGAGTAAATCACCCAACCAAACAATGGACAAAGGTAAAAGACAACGTTCAAAGAATTTCAGTGACTTTGAAAGGACCCTTTTGAAGCAAATTGTGTCAAACCACCCAATTATTGAGAATACATAGCATGATTCAGCAACAGAAAACAAGAAAGACTGCTTGGACTTCAATTTGCAATGCATTTAACTCAAATGACAAAGTAAGCAACAGGACACTTCAACAACTTCAGGTAAGCTACTGTATTATTGTTGGTCTACTTTTACTTGTCAGTCACTTTGAAATGTTGCTTCATTTTGATCCAAGTATATTACAAACAGCATCATACAGAATTTTATTTTTTTATATTGTCTCATCTTTTTAAGATCCTGTGGAAAAACATAAAAATAAACTTAAAGAAGACAAATGCCGTTGCACGTAGGGAGCGTTTCAAGACTGGTGGTGGACCCCCAGAAAGACCGGAGACCAATGACCTAGGAGACTTGTTGACTTCGATCATTAATAGCCAGAAGCCCCTGGAAGGTATCCCTGATGATGATTATGATGATGTGGACAGTTCAGATGGGGCCCCGTTCCAATCCTCATTTGGTAGGCCACATTAATTCAATATGTGCCATCCTTAAACTGCAGGGAATATGTATTGTTGTCAGTCATTTCTTGCAGTCCTATAACCAGAAATATTTCATGAACTGAACTTTTGAATACATATTGTTCACTAATGCTGCAATATAATACTTTTCAGATGATCACGAGAACTTGGAGGTCCTGAGACAGAATGAAAGTCACTACACCCACTACAGCTGCAGTAGCCTGGAGGGAAGATGGTGTCACTAATTCTGGCAAGATGAGAAGGACCAAGAGGCTGACCATGCACGAGAAACTGGCCATGGAATTCCATGAGCACAAATTAAAGTATTTAAAAGATGAACATGAAATGAAGATGAAAATACTTCATGTTGAGTTAGCCATGAAGGAGAAAGAGAGAAACATGAAGCAGCAGCAGTACCGATGTTCTACTGAAACCAGCACCAGTTCAGCGTCCCGAAATCTCAATTTGTGAAATAAAACTTTTGTTCATCATCAATGAACAAGCAATTGTTGTCTTCAATCATCTGAGGTAACTTTATTGTGAGAAGTGCCGCAAAGCAAAAGCATCTCTGCACGCCAGTCCATACCTGTCATTGTAAGGTAAGGGGTGAACAAGAAGTTGGTCTGTGCATACCCACTGTCACCAAGTATGATTCCACTATGCTGACCACCTTCAAACTGAGCGTACAGACAGGAGTTCTGGAAAGTTCTTGAGTCATGAGTTGCACCTTTCCAACGTGCAACAATGTTGGAGAACTCCACAAGGCTCACTGCTTGGACCAATTTTATTCTCCTTATATATGCTTCCTCTTGGTAATATTATTAGGAAACACTCAATTAACTTTCACTGTTATGCAGATGACACCCAATTATACTTGTCAATCAAATCCGACAAAACCAATCAGCTAGCTAAACTTCAAGCGTGCATTAAAGAAATAAAATCCTGGATGACCTATAATTTTCTGATGTTAAACTCTAACAAAACTGAAGTTATTGTGCTGGGCCCTAAACACCTCCGAACCTCATTATCTAAAAACTTAGCTACTCTGGATGGTATTGCCCTGGCCTCAAGCACTACTGTCAGAAATCTAGGGGTTATTTTTGATCAGGATATATCCTTTAATGCCCATCTAAAACAAACCTCAAGAACAGCCTTTTTCCATCTTCGTAACATTGCCAAAATTAGGAATGCTGAAAAACTAGTCCATGCATTCAATTCAATTCAATTCAATTCAATTTTATTTATAGTATCAAATCATAACATAAGTTATCTCGAGACACTTTACAGATAGAGTAGGTCTAGACCACACTCTATAATTTACAAAGCCCCAACAATTCCAACAATTCCAGTAATTCCCTCAAGAGCAAGCAGTGCGACAGTGGCGAGGAAAAACTCCCTCTTGGGAAGAAACCTCGCCAGACCCAGGCTCTTGGTGGGTGTCTGACGACGGTTGGGGGTGTGATGAACAGTGGCGATAGTAGTCACATTATAATGCAGTGACTGGATGTAGCGAAGCTGCAGGTTCAGCAGGACGAGCATGACATTGCAGGGCATCGCTGAGCTGCAGAATGCAGCAGGACCACAGCTCAACCAGGTTTGGTGCAGTCCAAGGAAATCGTGGGGAAAAAGAGACTCGGGGAGTAAACTCCCAGAAGCTAGGATTAGTAACAAGCATTTTGGGAGGGCTGACAAAATAGTATAGTAATAGTACAGTATAGCAGTTAGAGGGAGAGAGTGTGTCAAAGGAAGAAGTCCCCAGTCTAGGACTATAACAGGTAATTACATCTGAGACGGTAGGGTAGCTTTTTGGGCTTAGAACTTCCGGATCTGTATTTGTTATGTATATATATTTGAGAACAGTTGAGTGGTAAATAATTGTTATCAAATAGAGTTTAAGTTTTTTATGAGGGTTTCCGTTTTATTATGTGTGATGTGTTTGTGGGTGAGAAAAAATTAGAGTAAATTGTTTTTAGTTTTGTAAAATTTGGATTTGAGTATAATGAAATATGTTTAGTTTTGGGATATTTTGATGTAGATTGGTTGTTAGATTATTAAGATATATATATTAGAGAAGTTATTTTTATTTATATTTTTATATAAATTTGCTGAAGTATAATTGTAAGGTTGGAATGGATGGATTTAGTTTTTGTTTAAATTGTGGGTTAGTAAGATTGTTAATAGTTTGGTAAAATTGTTTTTAGAGATTTTTCATGGGTTTGGGGAGGGAATGGGGTTTGGTGTGGGTTGTTTTTGGTTATTTTTGTTTTGCAATAAAGATTGGGTTTGGAGGTTTTTTGTAGCAAAATTTTTTGTTGCTCCCAGTTCCGTTTACTTCCAGGCTGGACTATTGTAATTCCCTACTGTCAGGTTGCTCAAATAAGTCCCTTAAGACTCTCCAGCTGATCCAGAATGCTGCAGCACGTGTTCTCACAAGAACTAAGAAAAGAGATCATATTTCTTCTGTATTAGCTTCTCTGCATTGGCTTCCTGTAAAATCCAGGATTGAATTTAAAATCGTTCTCCTGACCTACAAAGCTTTAAATGGTCAAGCACCATCATATATAGAAGAGCTCCTAATACCTTATTGTCCCACTAGAGCACTGCACTCCCAGAATACAGAGTTACTTGTGGTACCTAGAGTCTCTAAAAGTAGAATGGGAGCCAGAGCCTTTAGTTATCAGGCTCCTCTCCTATGGAACCAGCTCCCAATCTGGGTTCCGGGGGCAGAAACTGTCACCACATTCAAGAATGAACTTAAAACTCTCCTATTTGATAAAGCTTATAGTTAGGGAGTAAGGAGTTGCAGTGTCCACCTAACTGGCCCACCTGCTTCTCTTCATAATTGTTAGATTAATAATATATAACAAAAGTAGAGGGAGGCAGGCCAGCACAGCCCGATCTGGCAGGGGAGAGTTTCAAGCCCGAACAGGCCACCTCTCCTTATGACCTGTCTCTCTTAGTTACGCTGACTTCCTTCCTTTGACACACTGAGCTGCTCTCTCCTCTCCCTTTCTATTACCATTTGTGTGCATCCCGTTCCAGAAATGCTTGTTATTAATCCTAGCTTCTGGGGAGTTTACTCCCCGGAGTCCTTATGTTTTTTCCCCCAGCGTATTTCCTTGGAGAACGTTGGCACCAAGATCCTGGTTGCAGCTGTTGCCGTGGTCCTGCTGCACTCCCTGCTGAGCTCAGCGGTGCCCTGCAATGTCATCCTGCGTCCTGCTAAACCCTGCTGCTTCCTGTTACATCCATCCATGCTCTGCTGGGCCACGCTACATCCTGTAATGCCCTGCAGCGCCCTGATATGACATGAACTACTACGACTACCATTTGAAGTCACTGTTCCATTATTAATGTGACTATTAGCACCACTGTTAATCGCATCCCCAACCGGCACCGTCAGACACCGCCTACCAAGAGCCTGGGTCTGTCCGAGGTTTCTTCCCAAGAGGGAGTTTTTCCTCGCCACTGTCGCACTGGTCGCACTGCTTGCTCTTGAGGGAATTACTGCAATTGTTGGGGCTTTGTAAATTATAGAGCGTGGTCTCGACCTACTCTATCTGTAAAGTGTCTCGAGATAACTCGTGTTATGATTTGATACTATAAATAAAATTGAATTGAAATTGAATTGAACTGCATAGTGGGAGTGCACACACTTTGTGCATTTATTGAGAACCAATTTTTACGATTTCTGTACTCCTCAGAATCTGCAGTAGAGGGACACTTTATTGGAATATGACATCCATCAATACAGCCAATGACTCCAGGGAACCTTCCATATTCAAAGAACTCCACCTTGTAGTTGGCTTGGCCAGCAGTATGAGGAAACTTGATGTAGTCGTCCTTCAGTTCACATATAGCTTTGCACACTTTGTGGACTATTTTGCACACAGTTTGTTCACTTACGCCACACAAATTGCCTGTTTCACGATGGAAGGTTCCACATGCCAAAAACCTTAAGGTGATCAGTACTTGTAGCGAAGGAGGGATAGGCATTCCCCTAAAAGAATCAGATGAAAGCCTTGTCTCAAGCAGACTAATTATGTCTGCTGCAGTTGCTTTGTACATGCGAAAACAGTCACGAAAGTTGATTTCATCAAAATCATTAGTGGGTTGCTCCTGTCCATAACCACCCTTCTGTCTGGTCTAAATGGAGCTCTTTCATCATCATTAAAATAGTCCAGGTAATCCATTTTCCTCTATTGCCTCTGGCCAGGTTTAGTTTAAGCCTTTACTTAAATCTAGACTAGGGGTGGCAGTAGCTTCGGGGTGGCAGTAGCTCAGTCCGTAGGGACTTGGGTTGGGAACCAGAGGGTTGGTGGTTCAAGTCCCAAAAAAATTTTGTATGGTCCCTCAGCTGACTGTGAGTCTCCATCGTTGCTAGGTTACCTATGCGCATGCGCGATAGCTGTTGAACTCTTGAACTGCAGCTCTTGCTCTCTCTCTTGCTCCACTGTGGTGTCAAGTTACAGCCTGTTGAAACATGCTCATTACTATAGAGAGAACCTCAGCAAACCCTTTTTTTGTGGAAAAAATACTTTTTGGAATATTGGATTGTATGAGATCGGCAATCGACTAGTGTTGGCTTCACCGGAAAACAATAAATCAACAGAGGTATGGATTAACACAACTTTTATGCCTTTCTGTCACATCTGCTGCAGTCAAATTCGCTGTGTTCCATCGGAAGGAATAACTGCACATGGCTAAGCACTTCTAATGGCATTTCGAACATGTTTAGAGGCTAAAAACACGTTTAAAACTTGCCCCGTTTAAGCCCTGTTTAAACCTGTTGGGTGCAAAATCTAGCAGGAGGATAACTCGGTGTAGGCAGCACCGATTATTTTTGTTTTTTATTTTTTTATCTACTGACAGTACTTCTAATTTACAAACAACAGAGCTACGTGTTGAAATTGACCGGAATTCTCCTTTAACTGAAAGGATTGAAAGCTCAGCCATCTTCAAAATTGAAACGAATACGTGTCTCGAGTACTGTACCGGATTTTGCTGACAAATCTGTATCAAAGGTTGAACTGTTAGCTCTGAGCAAGGTGTGACAAAAACATAAAAAGTAAAATAAATCCCCTAACCCTCTGAGACCGCAGACCCCCTCCCCTATTTGTAAGATGCGTGACCACATCAAACGCAGTTTGCGCTAAACTCCAGCTCAAAACTACACCTCCTGTCTTAAGTCACAGGTTAATTGAAACAGGTCTAGTGAATTCTTATGTTAAACATGAACAATATTATAAACACCTTCAAACAGTTTCTGGACTAAACTGCGTGAGAAACAGACCAATCTAGTTGGAGCAATAAGCAGACTATAAGCTGAACAGACCGTATCCCTCATGTTCTTTCAGTCTAGCTTAATTGTTAACAAACAAACTGTAAACTGAACAGCCAGCATTTATCATGTATTTTCAGTCTGGTTAAGTGTCCCTTTAAAGCTTGGCTCTGAAACTTACATACAGTATCCCTAGGATTACCAGCCAGTATTTATCATGCATCTTCAGTCTGGTTAAGTGTCCCTTTAAAGCTTAGTTATGAAACTTACATAGCGCATCCTCAGGATTCATCATGTTCCCTTTTTTTCAGCCCAATTAAGTGTTCTCAAAAATATAGATTGTAGACTGAGTAGCCAGCATTCATCATTCTTTACAGTCTGGTTAGGTGTCCCTCCAAAGGTTGGTTTCAAAACTTACACACAGCGTCCTCCAGTCAAATTCGGTACAGTGGCCCAAATACCGTTAGTCCACAAGTGCAGGAGTCCTCCAGTCGCGGCTCCCGGCATCGAATCAAAGTCCCACGGTTGCTCTCTGGTTCCTTGCGGCGCAGGATGGTCCGCGCGTCCTCGTCTTCTTCTAAGGCCCTGTTTACACGATGACGCTCTCGGGTGAAAACGAAAAAATATTTTATCGGATGTGCCTTTCGTTTATACGCCGACGGCGTTTTTGGGGCTTAAAACGCAAAAAAGTGAAACCACCCTCCAGAGTGGAAATCTTAAAAATGCTCCACCGTCGCGTTACCATCTAAAGGGTAAAAACGCAAAAGTCTGAAGACAGAGGTGTGGAGAGAGACGAGAAAAAGGCGTCTGTTGTTACGGAGTAGGCTACAGAAATTATAGGCTCCTGTTAGAATTTCAATGTAATGGCTCAATATTTAAATGATTTCAACAATGTGGATAAGGTTGTTATAGTTCGATGACGATATGTAGGCTATTCATTTGAGCCAGAGCAGGCGACAACGTTACGGATGAAGAGAGAGAGAGAGCGAGCGAGTGGCAGCGGTCAGCAGGCAGAGGTCAGCCGTCAGCGGGCAGAGGAGGGTCTGCAGTGCCACCTAGTCACCTGGAGTGCATACTACATCGAATTTCACACACTTTTGCGTCACCATATGCACGCAGATTTCCCCTCCATAACGCTCATCTAAACGCAGAATAAAAAGTGATAACGCAACGCCACTTTTGCGTTTTCTCTTCAGATCATTTCCGTGTAAACATAGCCTTATTCTAGCCAGAAAACACCGGGCTTCACGTCTGCAGTGAAGGCGAACTCTCTCCCCCCGCGGTTCATTCCCAGGGCAGCGCAGCAGATAAACAAGTCAGAGTTGCGTCCGGCATGCAGTGCCAGCCCGTGTTGCATCCCTTCAGGCAGCCAAAGCCGCTGGATCTTGAGTGTGACACAGCCAGATGGTCCGGCTCAGACACCATGCCTTCCTGCTTCTCAGGTTCTGCCCCGATGTGTTGCTGTGAGGCATTCATTTCGGCCAGCAGATTACTGATTTAAGCACACTTAACTGCCTCTCCAAGACCTGGTCGATTAATTCTCCATATTTAGGGTGACCAGACATCCCGGTTTGACCGGGACAGTCCTGATTTTGAATTGCTTGTCCCGAGTCCCGACAAAAGCCTGTCGGGACGCTAAAATGTCCCAGTTTACACCAGGAGCGGGGTCAGCCAATTTTGCCGGGTCTTCATCCCCGAATGCTTTGAGTGTAGTCCCGAATGTAACTTTGTCCAGTTAATTTTTCCGAGGCGAATAGAACGGGCATGCTGTATTTGTTGCTATCACCTAGCAACCGTCTCTACATGAGGAAAGCTGGTTGAAGTTTTCGGAGGAATCCTAGCCAAATCAGTCTAATACATTGATGCCATCAACACAAAGTTTAGGAGCGCAATACTACTGATTTAGTTTGAAGTTCCTGTGCCGTTTCCAGTCTATGGTTCAGACTCAAACACACGGAGCTCTGAAGCAGACCTGTGCGTCACTTAGTGTCCACTCTCTCTTTCAAATGCAGGGCAGCTTCAGGTTTATGGATGTGCTCTGCTGTGGGCATGCTGCGGCAGATGTGTTGCGTTTGTGCTCCGTGAATTTTTGCAGCAGTACCTTATCAGCAGAGCAATCACGTAATGCACAGCAGACTATGGTGTATAGATTATTTTCTGAAATATAGTGACTTTATTCTTGTAATAGCCTATTATAACTTTATTTTTCTCAAAATATCACGACTCCTCTAAATCACAGAGAACACAGATATACTGTATTTTGGAATGTGCACAAAGTTTTGGACATAACACATCTGAAAGATTACAGTACAGGGGTTTATGAATAAATTAAAATGAATTAATGTATCATTGAGGTATAATAAAAATGAGGTATATAATTAGAAAAGTCGAACCATAGGAGAATATATAGATGAAAGCAATACAGAATGCCTCAATATATTCCATTATGTTTTTATATTTGGATTGTAATCTATGTTTCTATTCACATAAAGATATTTGCAGCATACATTGATTCAGAAAAAGGTAGAAATAGGTGCATACAAATTCACCAGAATGCAAGAAATGAGGTGTTTAATGCTCAAAATTTTCAATAAATCATTTTAATTACTTTGGTGTTATTGAAATAAATAACACTTCAAAAAATCTTTTTTAGAAACAATCTTAACATAAATCTCACACTAAACTGAAAAAGGCTGTTGCTTCAATTTTGTTAATTTTACAGGACAAAATACTGTTATTAGATGAGGAGCCTACGATCAAAATAATGAAGTTACTGTATGTGTCTGACCAGGGCTGGCACATGTTCACGTTAAAAAGGTCAAGTGTCCCGGTTTTAGCTCCAGGAAATCTGGTCACCCTATCCATATTAGAGAACGTGTTCACATTAGCCACCACTCCATTAGCCGCATACATGCTAGCGAATTTCTCCAAACGAGCAAACAGTCCAGGCGACAACAAGACCCGCTCTTTCGTGCCTGCAGGCGTTTCACCAAGTCACCGTGACAACAGACAAAACAATTTGGCTTTGAAGAAAAAGTAATACACCTGGTTATTTAATGAAATACGGAGGCGAGTGTAGGAGCTCAGTTTCTTGCAAGCATAGCAGCCGCTGGTCACGTACTTCTCTTCCTTTCTTCACTTTAAAGTATGTGACAGTCACAGCGTGCAGCTCTCTGTTTCTGCCAACTCCTGCCAGCTTGCTGTGACCACCTTTGTGTGTGTGTTTCATAACCTCATGAATTTGGAAAATACTGTAAAAATAATAGCCTTGTATTTCACATGAGTTGCACTGAGTATGCTTTTAGTGCATGTGTGCCTGCATGTATTTTAGATGTGTGTGTTACGGCCACACACAAACACTATTTAAAAAGTGACCATCAACACCTAATAACACCAAACCAGAAGGTAGAAAAACGTAGATCAAAATTTATTCACAAATTAAACTACAATTAATTAAACCAAAACTATGGGAGTCTGGAGGTCTGGCCAAAATGAACAAAAGAAGAGAAGAAGCCTAGGCCAACCCATCAAGGGCCGTCGGACCCAGAACTTCCCCCCCCTAACCAAAGAGTAAACTAACTAATAACAAAACAAAGCCGCGGAAACTAGACTACCAGAGGTCCGTTCCAGGTAGGAGGTTTAACGAACTCTGAGTCTAACCCTGATGTCTGAGTTGATTTACCCTGAGATGGGAAACTCTGAGTTTTCGGTTCCGGAACAGCTGATTTGAGTTGGTTCAATCAACTCGGAGTATGTTCACTCAGGGTTACGCGCACATAAGGCAGTATGAATGGAGCCATGATTCTACGATTCACCATGGTAACAACCACAAACAAACGGGTCGGCGGAAATACTCATGCGCACGAACAGCGAGTTTGAACATGCATTTCGTTAAAAAAGCAAGACAGCGGCTGCTGCTGCAAAAGAGAGAGAATTGGTGTGGGAGAAAATTGCTGCTCGAGTCAATGCGTACGCATTAACAGTGTATTAATTTCATATTTAATCACAGTTAACTTATAATATTAGGCTACTGGTGAAAACTGGAATTGTAGGCTACACTTATAATTTTATTCAGGTGCAATCCTGCGGGCGAAAAAGTAAACTATACTATTCCCATTCTGAGGCTGCAGCACCATGATCATTAACAGAATTATAAGTATAATCATGTATTTCTTTTTAATGGCTCTCACTGGTTGTGTCCAGTGAACACGTTAAAAAACGTTTCAGAGCGATCACACTTTTCTGACGGCTCTGCATACAGTGGCTTTACTATTACAGTAGGCCTATGATCCGCTGCTGTTATAAAGAAAACTGCCGTTTGCAAAAAACGTAATGCGACACAAAGAATCTGCTGGGATGTTAAAGCCTGTCCACGATGTTGAACTAGTGGAAGGATAAGGTATCTGCATACCTAGACTGTGATAAAAAATACCACTCAAATCGGTTATGTGGAAATGAAAAAACTCAATATCATCTCCCGACGTAAACTCTCTGAATTAATACAGCTTTTTCATCAACGGGATCGTCGACAAAAGGACATGACATGTTTGAGAAAAAAAACATTTTATAGTCTGCCTAACATAAACCAATACGTTTTTTTATTCATTTTATTCATTCAACAAACTGCATTAAAATGCGCCTGATACAGACTGAATGAATGAGGAAATGAGTTTCCCCTCCCTCTCAGCGGGAGGAGACTGAGAGAAACTTGAGGTTTCTTGAAGAAAACCTGCTCCCGACCAGGTTAGGTTCACAGACTCAGTTACCATAGTAACTGACTCCGGGGTTAAGTTACCTCTCTTTCTGGAACGGAAAACCCAGAGTTTCCCCTCATCTCAGGGTTAACCAACTCAGAGTTTTCACTAAACCTGCTTTCTGGAACGGGCCTCTGACCTCCATCCTCAAAACAAAGAAACACAAAAGCAAAAAACATAACAAAGCAACAAAAGGACAACGATGATCTGTGCCGCATCAATCTTCCTCCAAACAATTTCTGTCTCCCTCTTATATCAGGGGCGGGGCCACCCTCAATCACAGATTGGAAACACCTGGGATAAACAGAGGAGAAAAGAGAAGGGCGGGGAGCACATAACACTGTGAAAGTGGATGTTAAAGGAAAGTGTGTGTTTGTGTGTTCTCTCTGGTGATTTCCAGGCAGGATGAGGCTGCAGTTAGCAAGGTCTGCTCACCCTGAGGGCAGTGACCACCCTTGACAAACATCCAAGCAACACAATCACTGCACAGGGGCCTGCATGCACACACACACACACACACACACACACACACACACACACACACACACACACACACGGCAGGGCAATCATATGCTCATCCTCACAAATACACATGCGCACAACGACTCACACAGTCAGGGTCACTGGCTTTAACATTGCTAGACTGATGTAATTTGTACAAAGTTACAAACTTAGGCAATGGGCCCTGGCCCTGAAAAGATGAATGCTTAGTGTTGCCTTTTCTCCCAAAACATAAGCAAAGCTACAATGTAAGCATAAGCATAAGCAAAATAAAAATAAAGTCAATGAAATCATAAAACATTGCCTTTTTACGTTATTGTTCTATATCTGGTTTTTCCCTCCACCACAGGGAGGTTCAAAGGTCAAGGTTAGCTACAAATCACTGACCCTGATTCAATGACCAATTAAGACAGTAGCCCCTTTAATACAGATTCCCCAATAGCATTGTAATGTAGGTCCGCCATTATGCCGGCTTTGTTTATTCATGCAGAACAAAGCAAAGGCGGCATAAAAACCATAGGAAATCAAGCGTGGTATTGTATGTTCGAGAAGAGATATGCAATATGCTTACTTCTGATGGCCTTTTTTATATTAAAAACCGACACCAGCATTTCAGGATTCAAATTTTTTTTACTTTGATGAAGGTATCATAGCTTAAAGGTATAGTGGAGGATTTTCTTTTTCCGGGTGGATCATCAAGACTATTGGTCCTCCTAGTTGTCAATCATTCTGGTGATATGTTTACGTAAGGCCATCGTACGTGCTCGTCCCTAGGTAGTTTTCGTTTTCTGCGCATGCGCACTTTCAGGTGTATGTGGTGAGCTGCAGTTTCAGCCATTCATTGAAGCTCACCGTTCTCACCGTGTTTTTTCAAAATGTCTGAGGGTCGCAAGAGAAAAAGTGTCTACGAATTGTATGACAAGAAGAGAAAGGCCTCTGAAGAAAGAAACAAGACCAGAGTGTTTTTGGGAAAATATTTCACACGCTAGCGTGCGCTAAAAGCAGAGGTTGGGCTTCCCACTGATGCCTCAGTCGCAAAGTTTCTACTCGACAGGTAAAGTTTGGCATGCTTTTTGGAGAAATCCATTTAAAATCACTGCTAGTACAAGTTGATGTAAGCTATGATTAGCGATGCTAGCCCTGGCACAAGTCACGCACCGCGCAGACACGGTAAACCAGGCCAGCTGACAGTCTTGCCTGGGCCCGGGACGAGATAAGCTTAGATGGGCCCCCCGCGCCCAGATCTCTCCTTTTTCCTTGCTCTTACTCTCCCCTGCTCTTCCTCTCCTGTTCCTCTCCTCTCCTGTTCATCTCCTGTACCTCTCCTCTGCTCTTCCTCTCCTGGTCCTCTCCTCTCCTCTTCCTCTCCTGCTCCTCTCCTATGCTCTTCCTCTCCTATGCTCTTCCTCTCCTATGCTCTTCCTCTCCTCTGATCTTCCTCTAATCTGATCTTCCTCTCCTCTCCTCACATCTCTCACTGAAATTAATGTGATCAGTCTCTGATCCATCCTGCTCAGACTCTCCGACAGGCGCGCGGCTCCTCCCGAGATCTCTCTCTCTCTCTCTCTCTCTCTCTCTCTCTCTCTCTCTCTCACCGGTAGCCTGACTCTGTCCCTCCGTTGCGAGGCAGGGGGGCCCCCTCCGCATCACTCTCTCTGTCCCCTGACAGCAGCTGGATCTCTCTCCTCTCTGTCTCATCCTCTCTGACGGAGCTACCAAACTCAACTCTTTCTGTAAAAGAGAACGTGTTGTCTCAGGCTTTTATACAAGCTAATGGACGTTAACATGAGAGCTGGCCTGTTAGCTTACGTTACATGGCTCGTAAACGTTGGCTGCGCTGTTTCTTACCTTGCTCTACGTTGACAGTTCCAGCTTCACCGTCACCACCTTTTTTTAAAAATATTTGTTTAGAAAATCTCTAAGGCCTCTATTTTCTTCTTCTCTTTTCCTTCCTTTTCTGAGCACCGGACTTGTGCTGACCGGACATTTTGAGCATACTGAACTTCAAATCTACTGAAAACAACATCAACTTTTGATAAGTGGCCAAACCATTTTTGTGTTGGGGGTGGGGGGGTTCTTGACCACTATTTCAAGGACAATTAGGAAGAAAACAAATAAAAAGCTTTTATGTAACTCAAATATTACATATTTTTTTCCACAAATAGGCCTATTTAAAAAAATGTTTTTCAATTATTCCATAATTTAATGAGGGCCCAGTTCTGGGCCCCCAGTTCTGGGCCCCCCCCTACTGTGGGCCCGGGACAACAGACCCGTTTGTCCCCCCCTATCGGCGGGCGTGCGGTAAACATCTCAATTTGTCTAAAGTAGCCTTATGACCAAATGGTAAAAGGTATCAGGGTGAAATGTTCTAAAACCTTGTGTGTTCGTTTTTGATAATTCCAATGTGTTCACCATAGTATTTATTACACAAATGCAACAAGCTACTTCTCCATTGCAGATCATGTCTTGAGTCCTCACTCAATCGATCAGTATAATAAGTAAATAAAACACGGAAGGGCCTTTGACATTTTGTCTTGCATGAATGTTTTTGAGTTAGTTTATAATTTGCAACATAATTGTGCCACCAAATGTGACTAGCCAAATTTGGATGCCCTTCCAAACAATCTACTTTGATGCATATCTGTGCACTAAAATATAAAAGATATTTTATGCTTGTACTTTATTAGAACAAACAACTAACATGTGTATAATTCAATATTTGTTACAGCTATGATAAAATTACATCCACTCCGCTGACACACACTCAATGGGCCAGACCCCAGCCACCAGCTGTGTCCACAATTCAGGAGTCACTGTCTGATCGGTAAGTTATTATATGTCATATTTATCATCAAGCTAAATACTTCACAGTAGAAACTATGCCTTGTATTTGTGGCTGTACCAACAAGGATTTGCAACAGATTAAATCTTCTATATGTGTGTAATTTATAGAGAAGCGAATTTCTCTGTGGAGGGAGTTGAGAAAATGGCCAGCAGTAGTAGCAGTGAGGAAGAAAGAAGAACTGTTCTACAAGAAGAAGCAAGGTAATTATAATTCTAGATTTCTTTGCAGATACCTGTTATTTTGAACTTTAGTTGTTTTTGCTTTATATTTGGTAATTTACTGAATATTTTTTCTAGGGCCTCAACTAGTGTAAATATAGTTGACATTGATGAAGATGCCTTCAACAATATACAAAATTACATTACACAATAACATTACTTCATTCAAAAGGATTGACTGGGATGATGACACATGGGATGAAACTTGGACTCCAGATACAGAGACACAATCACAGTCATCCTCAGAAAAAGATGAGACTGAGGAGGTTGATCTCTCAGAAGAACACGAGACCTGTGAAACCCCCACTGACGTGGATGAAGCAGAAGACCTGGATCCTCAAATTTGCATTAGGTATGTGTATTATTATTATTTTATCATTTTGTAATGGAAAATATTTTGATGCTTGCAGGAAGTTGCCACAACACCAGACGCACCTATGGTCCTCACAGAGGAAGACGTCATCGGTCGGCCCGCATCCATAGTCTATCATGACATTATAAAGCAGCTGCTGGACTTCCTTATTCTTCCAATTGAAAAATGCACAGTGAAGGATTCCATCACAAAGGCACCCTGTAATGCAGCTAAGCCATTTGAGGTTTCTGTAAAATCAAGGTCGTCTGCTGTCATTGCGGAATGGGTGAGTATCACATGTTTAAATTTGCAGCTCACAAACAATCATTTCAATAGTGGCATTTTCTTCAGTGTTTCTCAACACTTGCACTCTTACAGATATGTCCAAATGGTCACACTGTTTGGAAGTGGAGTTCACAGCGATATTTCAAGTATGGAATGCTCGCTGGGGATTTTATGTTGAGTGTGAACATCCTCCTGTCTGGAAACAACTTCCGGAAAATAGCTCTGCTCTTCAAGTTTATGAACTTGGGGATGATAGACCCAAATACATTCTACAAAATCCAAAACAAATTTTGTCTGCCGAATATTGAAGATTTGTGGAAGAGGGAGAGTAGCAATGTCATCAGCCAGTTGAGTTCAAAGGAATCTGTTGTGCTCCTTGGTTAGTATATTACATCACTGCAACTTACAATATTATTATAATTATCTGTCGTCATTCTGTTATACATTTTCAAAATATTTAATCCATTTACATTTGTCATTATAAGGTGATGCTAGGATGGACAGTCCTGGGTTCTGTGCCGAATTCTGCACATACACTACAATGGAGAATGACACAAAAAGAATTGTGTCGACAGGTCGGAGGGAACTCTGTGGCTATGGAGAAGGTGACATTCATGGAGACCATGGACACTCTGTGTCCAAAGTTGGGGAATGTGACGGAATTTTGCACTGATGCCAATATACAAATATCAGCACTTTTCAGTAAGTGGCTTTTTGCAATATTAGTTGCATAAAAACAAGTTTGATGTTCAATGAATAATAATACTACTTTGATGTTTTACAGACAGTGGCCAATACAAAGACTGTGGTGTGAAACACAGCCTGGATATCTGGCATGGTGCAAAGAACCTTAGTAAAAAGATTCTGGCTGTATGTATACTGGTATTGATACGTGTTTGTCCTCTGGTAAGAAAACAATTATTTTATTCCAATACAATTTTTTAGGCCGGACATGAGAAGGACTGTGCCCTGCTTCTGAGTTGGAACAGAGACATTTGCAACCACTTTTGGTACAGCTGTAAGGAAGCAGAAACGTTTGAAGCTTTCAACGTAAGTTTTTATTTACTGTATATATTTGTAAGTAATTAGAGTATACTAATGTGTAAAGGGTGTTGGTCAAATGTTTTTTTGTAGTACACATGATTTACTATGCATACAAATGTGATTACATCTGTGGACAGGAGTTCTGCATCATGTGACTGGCGTACATGAGTGGTACTTTGGGGCCTGTCGACATGGGCCTTTGGAGGAAGACAGGAATAAAGAATGGATTCCAAAGGGCTCTGCAGCACACGAAAGACTCCAAAAGATCGTTTATGATGCACGCTGGTTGAAAAACATACCCAAGTATCTCTCTTTCAGGTAGACATTTTAGGAATGCAATTCCATTCCAAACCACCAAAATGCTGCTTTATCATTTTTGGTAAATGCCGGTTTCACATAGTCTTATTTGCTTCTTTATTTTTGTTTTATAGATTGACCTCAGACCTGCAGTCCTTCCATAACCATATTCTTATGTATGCCTCAAAGCGCTTCTGCTTCAAACCACCAGTGTACTATGCTCGGACCCTGTTGGCAGGGCTGGATTATAACTACCACCTAACCGAGGAGCGCGAACAAATGCTGATGGCTCACATCAGTAAGTTTCTTTGTTTACTGTTTACCTACACTCCATAATTTATTCTATGCACACAATGGCAATATTGACATGTTTTTGTTTACTCCTCCAAGGTATGGCAGAATTTTTAACAAAAGCTCTAAGATGTGGCGGCTGTACACCATCAAGAATCCAAAAACCTACAAGTACATCCCAGATCTACAGAGCGCCATCCTCCATTCAAGACTTTTGGCTCCTAGGGGGATGACAGGAAAGCAGCCTCTTGCACTTGATGATCCACGAAGGCTGGGGCTGTTGTCTGGTGTGGCTGCCCCAACAGTACAAGAATTGAAGGAAAAGAAAGCCCACCGAGGGCTAGGTGAGTTGTATTCAAGTCAAGTGCCTTACTTTGTTGAATTAAATCCTCTACAGTGTGCACTGCTGTTACATAGGATAGAAGTCATTTAAAAAGGTGTATCTTTTCAACACATTCTCACACCCAACTCGTAAAATAAGGACGTTCGGTCAGGAGCCTTTCTCGTTCTTATTTGACGTTAAAAGTCTCCTTTAGCGTCTCATGTAAACGTGCTTGGTCGCCACTATTGCCGTCCCTTTTTCGGAGAAAAACAACGGGGAAAGGACGCCTCAAAAGTCTCCTTTAGTGTCTCATGTAAACGTGCTTGGTCGCCACTATTGCCGTCCCTTTTTCGGAGAAAAACAACGGGGAAAGGACGCCTCAAAAGCCGGGAAACACACCGCGGGTGAAGCGCGACAATAACGGAATCGCGGAGGTTAGGTTTAGGAGAAAAACAACGGGGAAAGGACGCCTCAAAAGCCGGGAAACACACCGCGGGTGAAGCGCGACAATAACGGAATCGCGGAGGTTAGGTTTAGGAGAAAAACAACGGGGAAAGGACGCCTCAAAAGCCGGGAAACACACCGCGGGTGAAGCGCGACAATAACGGAATCGCGGAGGTTAGGTTTAGGAGAAAAACAACGGGGAAAGGACGCCACAAAAGCCGGGAAACACACCGCGGGTGAAGCGCGACAATAACGGAATCGCAAAACAACGGGAAAAGGACGCCTCAAAAGCCGGGAAACATACACCGTAGACGGGGGAAACAAAAGAAAAACAACGGGGAAAGGACGCCTCAAAAGCCGGGAAACAAAACGCCATAGACCGGGGAAACAAAACGCCATAGACCGGGGAAACAAAACACCATAGACCGGGGAAACAAAAGAAAAACAACGGGGAAAGGACGCCTCAAAAGCCAGGAAACACACGCCGGAGACGGGGAAACAAAACGCCACACGCGGGGCGCGAACCCGAGTCTCCTGAGTGAAAGTCCGGTGTACCCATCCGCCACCCCAACCACCATCCTTACCCGGCAATTTCCCCTTACATACCACTCGCTAAGTCTCATCCAACTGCGGCTCTCCCCAGTACGTTACACAAATACGCCGAAGGGTGCCTTTTTCGTCGCATCAGACGCTGAAGGACACTGACCAAACGTACTTATTTTACGAGTTCGGAATGAGAACGGGTTGATCTTTTTATACCTAAAAAGTCCTGATAATATGTAAACCTATGTTTTTTGTTTGTTTGTTTTTTTACAGGTCAACCATCTCACACATGACCTGTCAGTAGATGTGGTGCTTGAAGAGAATATGACTTTGGAAGTTTAGCTACATATAAAGGGGGCCATATCTATGCTTTTTTCATTTCCCCTGTACATAATGTGCCATATCAAACATTTTCTGGTGAATGTATGCCATGTATAAAAGAACAGTATATAATGTATACATTAGAGCAAATAAAATACAAAATGTGCAAAACATTTATTCATAATTGTGGTTTTCTAAGGGCTAAATTGTATTTATATTTGTACGTGTAAGTTCTAAACAGTTATCAAATACAAGCCTACATAAATTGTCCTTTGTGAACTTTCTAAAGCCACTTACAAATATTTTATAGAAGTATGGGAAACTCATTTGAAGTACATGAAAAAACAATATATGTTGGGAAGAGACTTTATTATCAACATATCAAAAAAAGTAAAAAAAATTGTAGTGTCAAATACACACATGTATTGATCCAGCTTATTTTAGTGTGCAAGTGTAGCTCCTGAGGTATCTTAGAATAAAGTCCAATAAAGAAGATTTATTGTGAGTACACAATAGGTTTACACTCTGGCTGGAATAAAGCCTACGTAATTGCCATTAGGATCCGGGAAACGATCTCTAATTTTCCACACATAGCATGAAGCTATAACAATTCTATATCCTGGTCCCAGAACACCATATTGCCAGACAACAAAGTTCCTATATGCAGCATAGCGGAACTGTCTGTGACTTTCTCCTGTATCCTGGATGTCTCTATCCCAAGGTAAGTATCTATCTAACTTGGATAATGCGTCGTGTAGGTCTTAAATTTCAATCTTTATGGTCTTAAAATGTCTTAAAAAGGTCTTAAATTTGACTTAATGAAACCTGCAGAAACCCTGTAAATATGATATAATTAGATTATACAATATTATATAATTTAATTTTAAAAGGCAACTTATACACCATGGTGACCTTGTGTTGTTTGCTCTTCACCATGCAATTTTCACTTGGTGAATCTGGTTTTCCAGGAAAATGTGGTAGTTTTCTTACTAGTTTTACACTGAAAAAAATAATTCATTGGATTTACTCAATTGAATAGTGGACATTGGTTGCACACAAATTGTTTGCTTTGGTAGTCACTTAAACAATTGTGTTCCATCAACACAGATTATTCACGTTTAAACAACACAGACTATTCATGTTCAATCAACACAGACTAATCACATTCAATCAACACAGACTAATCACGTTCAATCAACACAGACTATTCATGTTCAATCAACACAGACGAACACAAACTATTCATGTTCAATCAACACAAGTACTTTATATTGAAATAAAGTTAATGGAATGTGATTATTGTAAATATTCTTTTTACACTAAGTTAAATTGTAATTTCTATGTTCTAAATCTATATGTATTAATAAAATAAATTACAGTTAACCAAGGAAAGTGGAAATCAAGTGCAACTGGACTGGTTAAGGTTTCTTGAAGGGGTTTCGCTTCTCATCTGAGAGACTTATTTACTTCTGACTGAACAACTATCATTCAGCCACAACTGAAGAAGCCTCTTGGATGAGATGTGAAACGTCTTTAAGAAACCCTAGCCAGTCCAGTTGCCATTGATTTCGACATTTCTTGGATAACCATGACCTGGATGACTTCACAAACAAATTACTAAAGAAATAAACAATTATCAAATGTATTGTTGTGGACATTTCACTTTACTATTGAAAACATTAACAATATATTTTCATTAAAAATTATAAGCCTGTTCAATTCTGACATTTTATTCAACAAATGAATACTGCACAGGTATGGCTAGAAAAAAACGTTTCCAAAATTAAAAGTTCACCATAATGTACCATGGGGATGTCAAGATTTGTTAACAATGTTAGATATATATATTAACACGTTGACTAGTAAAATGTGGCTAGTACTGGACAGTAAACAAAACTGTAAAACTTGGTGTGTACTGCATATTGTATCTAAGAGCCCCCCCCCCAAAAAAAAAAAATATATATATGTTGTGATGCCATGAGAGGTGTTTCTTTGTGGCAGGTGGGGTGTAGGGCAGAGACAAGCAACAAAGTGGTTGCAGACAAACAGAGGTTTTATTGTCAGCAGTCTTTTCAGAAAATTGTCCAACAAAAAATAGTAAGTCAAACACAAAATCGTACTGGGAGTAATCCTACTAGGTTTAGCGGCGTCCCAGTAGCTTAGGTTCTTTCCCCTAGAACTCTGCTCCTCTCCTCTCTGCTTCTGCTCTCTTTGTCTTTTTCAGTGCATGCGCACCTGCAGTAATCAACAGGCTGGGCCTTTGCACCTCCCTGTGCAGTGCATTCTGGGACTTGTAGTGTGGGTGGCGGCCATTTTGCCACTGGGTGGCCACTACTGTAGAGGACAATAGCGTCCCTCTACCACACGTCCCCTTGTGATGCCACATATCCCTCTTCCCGGGCCTGACGTCCTCGGCAGGGCGAACGAGGACCAGAAGGCATCACGGCGGGACAGGGCATCCGCATTACCATGGCGTCGTCCTGGTCTGTAAACGACAGAGAAGTTAAAGGGTTGGAGCCCCAAAAACCACCTGGTTACCCTACTGTTGGTCTCTTTGTTTTTAGCCATCCATTGTAACGGTGAATGATCCGTAACTAGAGTAAACCGTCTTCCCAACAAGTAGTATCTGAGTGTGTCAAGGGCCCACTTTATCGCTAGGCACTCTTTTTCCACTGTGGCATAGTTCCTCTCTCTTGGCAGCAACTTCAGACTCAAATAAAGAACTGGGTGCTCCTCACCTGCATGATCCTGGGACAGGACAGCCCCCAGACCCACCTCCGAGGCATCTGCCTGGACCACAAACTCCTTACTAAAGTCCGGGGCCATGAGGACTGGTTTCGAGCATAATGCTCTCTTCAGATGGACAAAGGCCTCTTCCGCCGCAGGGGTCCATTTCACCATCCTGGAGTGTTTCTTTGTGGTCAGTTCTGTGAGAGGAGCAGCTACCATAGCAAAGTCAGGAATGAACCGTCTGTAATAATTGGCAAGGCCTAAAAAGGATCTCACCTGCCTCTTTGTCAAAGGTCGTGGCCACTCCTGGATGGCCCCAAGTTTTGCCTCTTGAGGTTTGACCAGGCCCCTGCCGATGGTATACCCCAGGTAGTTTGTCTCACTGTACGCCAGCTTGCATTTCTTGGGGTTCGCCGTCAAGCCTGCTTGGCGGAGGGAATCCAGGACCTTTTGGACCCGAGGTAAGTGGCTTTCCCAGTCTGCACTCTGGATAACCACATCATCTAAATAAGCAGCTGCATAGTCTTTATGAGATTTCAATACCTGATCCATTAATCGCTGGAAGGTGGCAGGTGCCCCACATAACCCGAACGGCATCCTCCTGTACTGCCAAAGGCCTCCTGGAGTGGCGAATGCTGTCTTTTCTTTTGAGTCTGCTGCTACAGGAACCTGCCAATAGCCTTTTGTAAGATCCAGAGTGGTTATAAATTGAGCATTGCCTAGACTCTCAATGAGCTCGTCAACCCGAGGCATGGGGTAGGCATCAAACTCGGACACGGCATTTACTTTTCTAAAGTCATTACAGAAACGTATTGAATTGTCAGGTTTGTCAGCCAGGGCTATAGGGCTTGACCAAGCACTTTTGGACTCTTCAATTACCTTCAACTCCAACATTGTCTGTACCTCCGCCTCAATCAGTTTCTTACGCGCCTCCGGTACCCGATATGGCCTTTGATTCACCACGTGTCCAGGTTGCGTGCGTATTTCATGTTCCACCAGGTGCGTGCAGCCCGGGAGGGATGAAAAAACATCCTGATTGCCGTCCACCAGCTCCCGGGCTTGCTGTAGTTGATGCGGGGAAAGGTCAGGACCAAACTGCACTGCATCCCGGGCCACTTCGCTTGTCTTCCTAGGGGAACAGACAGTGAACAGTGCCTCTCTATCATGCCATTTCTTTAGGAGGTTAACATGGTATATTTGCTCACCTTTCCGTTTTCCGGGTTGTCGCACTCTGTAATTGACTTCCCCCACTCTTTCAATGACCTCAAATGGTCCCTGCCACGTAGCCAAGAATTTGCACTCTACTGTGGGTACCAGCACTAAAACTCTATCTCCAGGTTGGAACTCCCTAGGTTGGGCTGCTCTGTTATAGGCTGCACTTTGATCTCGTTGTGCCTTCGCCATGTGCTCTTTCACAATGGGAAGTATGGTGTTCATTCGTTCCCGCATCGCCCCCACATGTTCAATAATGGTTCTGTGGGGACAGGGTTGCTCCTCCCAGGTCTCTTTGGCAATGTCCAGCAGTCCCCTTGGTTTGTAGGAATACAGCAAGTCAAAGGGTGAGAAACCGGTGGAGGCCTGTGGGACCTCTCTTACCGCAAACAGGAGGTAGGGGAGAAGCTGGTCCCAATTTCGTCCATCTTCCCCAATGGCCTTTCTCAGCATGGCTTTGAGGGTTTGGTTGAACCTCTCCACTAATCCATCGGTCTGTGGATGGTATACTGAGGTTTGGATCTGTTTCACTTGAAGCAGAGCACACAACTGCTGAGTAACTCGGGACATAAAAGGACTCCCTTGGTCAGTAAGAATTTCTTTTGGCAGCCCTACTCTACTGCTGAAAAGGAACAATTCTTTAGCAATTTGTTTAGCATTAGCCTTTCTTAAGGGGATGGCTTCGGGATACCTGGTAGCATAGTCCACAAGAACAAGGATGTACTGATGGCCCCTAGCACTCTTAGGGAGGGGACCTACAATATCCAGACCCACCCTCTCAAAAGGCGTTTCTATAATGGGCAAGGGAATGAACGGATTTCTGTACATTGGTTTTGGCGCTGTGACCTGGCACTCTGGGCAACTGCGACAATAATTCTCTACCTCCTTATGAACCCCTGGCCAAAAGAACCTCTGCAATATTCTTTCCTTTGTTTTGTCCACCCCTAAGTGAGCCCCCAGTAAGTGAGTGTGGGCTAATTGCAGAACTGTGGGGCGGTGGAGTTTGGGAACAAGAAGTTGCTCGACCACTTGGTCATTGTCTTTAACGACCTGATACAACAGACCATTCTTAACAGCAAAGTGAGGGTAGGAAGGAGTTAACCTAGTCCCCACCAAAGCTCCCTCTAAGACCTGGACATTTTTTAGGGCATTACTCAGGGTGGAATCTTGCATCTGTGCTGTTCCAAACTGACCTTTAACGGGGGTTGTTACTTCCATGTCCACAGCCTCGTCTTCACTGGGCCCATGTGGCAGTTCCGAGTCAGTAGTCTCCCCGGGTTCTGAATCCCCACCGTTCGCGTCCACTGCAAAAACTTGAGCTGCAGCAGAAGGTGAAGAACATGGCTTGGCAAGGTTAACCCAGACTGTGCTCATTTTCCTAACCTGCGACTTACGTTTTCGGGGTTCCCGGTTTCGCATCTTGTGAGCTTCGCTCCACAGTTTGGAGAAGGCTGGACAGTCTCGACCAATCAGGACAGGAACTGGGAGTGTCTTAATTACTCCCACTTCGACATCGAAGGTACCCTTCGTAGTCTTTAACCTCACCAGGGCAGTTGGGTATTCCCGGGTGTCTCCATGGACACAAACTACAGGAACCGGTTCCCCTTGAGCAAGGTGTGAGGCCGAGCACTTCCCGAATCAAGCAAGGCTTCTACATCACACCGATTGACTGTTACCGGGCAGGTTGGTCTGTGGTCTCCCTTCTCCCCAAGGATTGCAGCGAAGTGCACCTGAGGGTTGCTTGTAGACCCCGCTGTGGGCATTGGCTCATCGGACTTGTCACACTGCCATGAGATATGGCCCACCTCGCCACAGCGATAGCACTGTCGAGATTCAGGTTTCAGGAATCCACTTTGCTGTCCTGGTGGGTTAAACCCTCTTCGTTGGGAACTAGAGGGAGGGCTATCAGGTTTGGGCTCTTTTTGGCGGACCCAGCTGGGCCGAAGGGGAACAGAAGCTGAGGGTTCTTTACGGGGGAGTCGGAGCATATCGGAGGCTGCCTGATACTGCTCAACTGCTTCTACTAACTGCATAGCGGTTGTTAATTTCTGGTGACTGATAACCCTTTTTGCTTCATAGGGCAGAGCTCTCAGATAACGGTCCATAACCAGGGTTTCCACTATGGCGGCTGAGTTGTTCTTCTCAGGTTCTAGCCACCTTTTGGTAACTCGCATCAGTTCATGCAATTGGGCACGGGGCGTGGTCCCCTTTTGGAAACTCCAATTATGGAAATGCTGTGCTAAACTAAACTTGGTCAGGCCATGTCGGCTCAAAATCTCCTCCTTTAGCTTGTCATAATCATGTCCAATGCTAGCCTCTACATCTTGAAAGGCCTTAAGAGCCTCCCCTGAGAGAAAAGGGGCCAAGAGTCCTACCCACTGTGCCTTTGGCCACCCTTCCCGGATAGCAGTTGCCTCGAACGCATGAAGGTACGCGTCCACATCATCCGTCACTCCTAACTTTGGAATGAAATCCCCCACCTTGAGTTTCGGCTGGGTCTGTTGAAGCTCCAGTTCCTTGAGTTGATTTGCCTTTAATTGCTGTTGCAGCAAGGCCGCATTAGTTTCTTGCTGTGCCCTCTGGGTCTCCACCAGCATCTGCAGTAGTTGCTCCATGTGTGCCTGGGAGTCCTGTGTGCGAAGTCCTGAAAAACGTTCCACCAAGTCTTCAATATATCCGGGTTCACTCATCCGTCTCTATGCACCTACTGCCCGCATTCTCCACCATATGTGATGCCATGAGAGGTGTTTCTTTGTGGCAGGTGGGGTGTAGGGCAGAGACAAGCAACAAAGTGGTTGCAGACAAACAGAGGTTTTATTTTCAGCAGTCTTTTCAGAAAATTGTCCAACAAAAAATAGTAAGTCAAACACAAAATCGTACTGGGAGTAATCCTACTAGGTTTAGCAGCGTCCCAGTAGCTTAGGTTCTTTCCCCTAGAACTCTGCTCCTCTCCTCTCTGCCTCTGCTCTCTTTGTCTTTTTCAGTGCATGCGCACCTGCAGTAATCAACAGGCTGGGCCTTTGCACCTCCCTGTGCAGTGCATTCTGGGACTTGTAGTGTGGGTGGCGGCCATTTTGCCACTGGGTGGCCACTACTGTAGAGGACAATAGCGTCCCTCTACCACACGTCCCCTTGTGATGCCACAATGTATATATATATATATATATATATATATATATATATATATATATATATAACAACAGTCATGGGCTAATCAAACTAAGAATAATGTGCTTCTTTCCAGATGTAGCTTATTTTGGCTAAAACATGCCAGAGCTTTTTCAAAATGCATCTGCATTTATAAAACAAAAACAAGAAAACACCTTAAATGTAATGTGGGAAGCTTAAGGTTTTGGAACAATGCTATATTAACAGAGCAAAACATTGGAATGGTAAAATTAATGTGCCTGGTGTACTGTAAGTTTAAACATAGACCTGGTGGTTCCAAAACCAGGCTGCAACACTGCATCCTGGGGTGTACTGCACTTGAATATCACTGGATTGGTGATAACAAAATCAGGCTGCAACACCACTCACTCAAGGAATGTAAAATTGAACTGCAAACTGCATTTATAAAACAATTCACTCCAAATGTGCCATGGGAAGATATGTTTTTTGAACAATGTATTATATTTCAACACATTAAGTAAAATGCAAATGTGCCTTGTACTGTGAAGTAAACTGTAAAAGAAAATATCACAGGACTTTCACTGGATCACTGGAAAATATCACTCAAGAACAATGAGCTCTCTTCACTGGTGGAGCTTAGTTTTCAAGCTTTGAGCCTTTCTTGACAGTTCAACTGCATCCACCTCCATGATTATCTTTTGAATTACCTCAAAAGTGTAGCGGAGCTTTGTAGGGTACTGCATGTTTAATGCATAAAAGAGTCCAAACAACATTGCCGACGCAAGAGCTACATTCTCAAGATTTCGAAGTGCCACCACACCCTCGATGACTATTCCGACGTCAGAGGGTTCGCTGTTGGCAGTGTCTTTCACAACATAGATCCCCACTGTCGTCATCTCTATGGCACTGAAGAAATGGGTCTCAGCCATGTCCTGGTGAAAGGAAAGGACAATTATTTAAACTCAGACATCATTAGGACATAGAGCATCTTTTAAACTACACCAAAGTTACTTCCAACATTACTTTTTGCATAAAGTAACAGCAGACACACTAATGTTTTGTTTGATTAACTGAAATTATTTGTTATTACAGAGACAGTTAAGTACCTTAAAATGTACCGTTTGGTACCGTACTAATACAGAATTTCAGATGACCAGTACCCAAACTCTAGCCAACAAACTAAAGGGGGCTTTCACACCCCAATGAACCAAAGTTCATGTTTTGATATATTTGGTTAGTTGGCTCTTTTCGTCGGACCAGATTTCGTTTGTTTGGTAGGTGTGAAAGCCCCCTAAGTGTATAAAAATGCAGTACAAAATGCAGCACAAATTTTTTTGGCTACAGTTGAATTCATAAAATGTGCCAGGGCTTTTGTGATCCATTTTTTTTTAACTTATATTTAGATTTTGTTTGCTACCCTGGCATAGGAATTTCATGGGATAGACATCCTATTTCTATTTACATTATTTTAAGTTAAAGGGCAAGCTAACTTGTATTGTTTTGTTAAAGCAGATAAAACATGTTTGTAGTTTACATTTAGATTACAAAGTATCTTCTACTTGACTTCTGTCTCTGCCCATTCATTTATTTTATGTAGATGTTTTTTCACATGTGCAAGTTCAATTAACAGCAAAATTACAGCTAATTATGTGGTTGTATAGCAACCAACAAGAGCAGCATATTCATAGGTTTCACGTGACGTCACATTCTAAGGAAAACGCTCCCTAGGAGGGTAAAAAATACATTTTCCGCTGCCCGCCAACCAGGAAGCAAGTGATACACTGTTACTTTAAATTAGTTATTTTCGTGTTGCCAAAATGCTGGATGGTAGTTGTGCTTTGATATACTAATTGCAGAAGAGACAAGCCTGAGCTGTGTTAGGTGAGGGATTCCCCGCAAGGTAAACGTAAAGAATACCACAGTCGAGCCACAGGCAGGACATGGCGCTTTTGTATGACAGAAATGCGGCAGTGTATGCCGTAACATGGATCGGAAGTGCCTTTTTTCTTAAGTTGAGAGGTGATCCAAATAAAATGTAACTGCTTTTGCGGTTGGGGGGAGTCGTTTTGTGAACCGCTATGCAGATCTGTTGTTTTGCCCTCCAGGTCACCGTGCATGTCACATGACTGAAAACTATGAATTGCTTATTTTTATATTTTTTTTAAAGTAGGCTTCAACAAAAAGGACAGTACTGTCTGATCTGGGCCTAACAATGTTACACTATTACTTCACTATACACTCAACACATACTCCTGCACGAGATGATCAGAATCCTCGTTTAGGTAGATGCAGAGTCCTTTGATGACACATTCCCGAACAGCATCAATGTCATCCTTAGAGAATAAAACAAAGCATATGACTGCATTTTAACACAAAGCTGTTCCAAGTTACAGATATTTTTTTTATTTGAATGCAAAGGTAAAGACATTTCATCATCAATTGACTACCAATGGACATAATACATAGGTTTGTTTGATTTGTTTGCCTAATAATAAATTACAGTAGACAACAATAACATATTTCAAATAATTACTTATTGGCGTACTTAGGACTTTAAAATGAATTTAGTATTTGTCCCTAGTGTTTTTTATTGATGTTTAAGTAACTTGCTACTCAAGTAATTTTTTCAGTAAATCCTTTTTTACTCTAAGCTTGATTTATACTTCAAAAAGTATAAAAACTATGTTGTAGCCTACGCTTAGCCCAACGTGCACCACCCAAAAAATGTTACTACATGTCGCAGCGATGTGGACCGCAAAACTGTAATTGGTCAGCTCGATAGCCTTGCAATGCCTCCAAGCCAACAGGAAGTGCTCCATCCTTTGAAGTAAATTTTCAGAATTTGATCTATTTTGTCAACAACATTTGAAAAGTCTATAAGAGCCACACATATATAATTTTACACCCTTTAAGTAAGCGAGAGCTAAACAGGAAGTTAGCCTGTTTTGCCGGCAAAAGTCGACACAATGGAAGCTGTAACGCTACCACCAACTAGCGTTTTGGTGGTGTAATTGCAGAACAATGCCGAAACCAACACACAAGTATAAATGCATGGCTATGGCGTAGACTTGATGCAGAAGTATAAATTAAGCTTAACTCAAATTATTATTCTCTACCCACCTCTGCCAACCTAATCCCAACATGGGAAAAAAAATGCAACTGAAAGTTAAATAGTTAGAATTCTTACCGTTACCATGGCAGACATGTCTCTCAGCTTCTTTCCCTGCTGCCCCGATCTCTTCTCAAACACCTTCAGCAAATTTGCAGTGAATAGGTCCAACTGTGAGAGGAACCTTGACTGTAAAGGCATGGTGGTGATCCGTTTAAACTCTGCATTTATCTGAAACATTAGTACAGGGACATGCATACAAAATATTAGACCTAAAACTGAGGTTGGGAAGAAATATAATTTAAATGTGGTTCAACTGAGTAAGTTATTATGTCATTATTTCTTGCTGCAACAATCCCTCTATTTGTCAAATACCATCTTTATATTTTCATGCTTCTTTTCCTTAGAGAAATTTCATCTTTAAGAGTAGATCAAATACAGTATTTCCAAACATGAATGTAGTAAACTGTGGATGTATAAGCATTAAAATATGCCTGCAAGCCACATCATTGCATGCAAAGTGGAGCCAAGTTTTAGTCTAACCTTAATCTACCACACAAGATTTCACAATTTCACAAAAGATTTCATCGTCTCCAGGTACTCTTCGCACTCCCCAAGTGGAAAGGAAGTATAGTAGGCCACTTCACCTCTCTTTGGTTTCTTAACGTCAAAGGCAGGACTACGTTTACCATCAGGTTTATGTTTCAAAGCATTTACACATACTTCAGGACATCCTACTTTCCGGAGATGTGTGCGGTAGTTGGACAGCTTGTATTTGAGGCTGGTCTTCCATCCTCCATAGCCAGTAGCTGAGCCTCTCTCTTGTAAACATGGATGCCTCTTTATGAGCGCCTCAGCAACTTGGTCAAACTCCCTGTCTGTGGGACTATCGCTTGTATCAACCTCTCTAATATATCGGACTTCAGCTTTGGATTAGGAATGAGCAGGGTCCCCTTTTCTCTGAAAGCTGCGTCGGCTTGTTCAAGCTTTAACTCTGCATCATATGAAAAACGAGGAACATAAAAAAAATCTAGCCACGAAGACCTTGAAGAGGTGGCCTGTGGCGATGAGAGAATTATGGTGCTATCATCAGAAGAACATAAGGAGTCATCAGTGTGAGTGGTTGGTGAGTCAATGTCAGCACAGTGATCTCCACCGAGAGGTCTGCAGGATGTGTATATGACCTTGAGTGTGGCTTTGTCTTGTACTTCTTCCATAGAAGTGAGGTTCATGAATTCGTTGCCAAAACGTGTATCCATAAACTGCAGTCGAAAGGATTGGTTTATTTTACATTGAGTCTTTATCTCAGTCTCTAGGTCAGTTACAGTTGAAGATAGACCAGAAGGAAACACCACCCTCTGACAGCTGTCTGGCCCCAGGATTACTCTGAGAATCGCTGTCATGGTCTTACTATGGTCTGTTAAGAAAAAGAACAATAATACATCTGTCATCTGAAAGAGTAAACTGTTGAGATCAAATGTGCAAGAATGCAAGTTTGTCAAACACTATGCTAAGGAGGAAAGACATCCAAGACATAAAAAACATATAGACCAAGGTTATTATAGTTTAGCATTTTCTAGTTTTAATTTGTTTTAAAATGAGTTTGCTGTTTTTTTTTTTAAATGCTTGGTTTTAGTTAACTTTTATTAGTTTCAGTGTACGTTTAATCTTTCTATGTATTATGGGGGACTCTGTAGCTTTCTCCCGACTTTCACCACCAAGATGCCAGGCGACGGGCATGGACTAAAACGGGCACAGCTAAGAAATTTGAAGAGATTTCATTTCCACCAGAAATATTAGTCTTATGTAGGCCCTATAAAATAAATTGGCAAAGACGAAAAGTAAAGACATTACTTTATAATTTGAGTTTATTTTTGATAGTTTTGCAAGCAAACAGTTACAATTATTTTTTTTGTAAGGACTGATTTTGATTTCAGTTAACTATAATTTTTTCACACACCTAGTTATCATTATTTGGTTAGTTTTCATTAACGATAATAACCTTGACAGACAAATTTAAGAGTGTGCCCTCATGTTCATGTTATGTATCCAATCATCGTGTCCAACTTATTACCTTACTTTAAACGCAGATGGATCTCTTCAAGGTCATCATCCGCGCACACCCAACCAGATAGGCAGCCAAGGGATACTCATCAACCAGTTCACAGACCTCAACAAGAGCAAGTTCTTGTGCTGGAGATGGAGTCAGCTCATAGGCTCCATAGTGCTCTCTATACCATCCAAACAGCAGTTTCAAAACAAAAAACAATCTTGAATGCAAAATGCATATTTGATGGATTTCCCCAAACTCATGCAGTCCACCTTCAGACCCATGGGCAACTACCATACCTGCCCTGTAGTTTATTCCCTTGCTCCAAACATTTTTTGAAAGGTGTATTTCAGATAGATCAGGATATCTTTGTTTGAAAGATTGAGCCAACTCTTCCTTCAAAAACCCTAACGGGACAAGAGATGCATTTGACACATCCAGAATTGGTTTATCAATACTTGGAGACAACAAGTGATAGCCGATCATATACTGATGTTTCACAGCCAGAGAGAGGGGCACATTTTTAAAGCAACTCGTGCGTTTAATTACCCTTTTAAAGAAACTGTGCTTTGCCTCAAACCTCATGGTCCAAAGACCCACAAGAGGCCCAAACAACTTTATTAGTTTTGGATAATGTTCTAGATAATGGTGTTTGGGCAGCAGTCTATCCTGTGGAAACACCTCTTGATGCCTTTGTCTATGGTCAGAAACTTTGCTTTCAAGGAATGCAATAGACTCATCGTTGTGGACTGGGGCAACCACAAGCTCCACGATCTGTTTTAGATCCAACAAGACTTGCCATACAGGATCATGCTCAGGAATTTGGGGCCCAATTAAAAAGGGGAGCAATCTTAGCAAGCTCCAGTTTTCATGGGCATTACCGCCTATGGTTCTCCTGCTTGACAGACAAACATGAGGCTTATTTGTTTTGTCTGTCCACTTGTATGGAAAGTGAAGAATGGAATTGTTGATATCATCCAAGCTGATATACTTCTTTGATATTAGTATTTTGAGACAACTTGCAATTTCAACAGGCACAATGCCTTCAAAGAGGTCATGGGCAATGTCAGGAGGGTAGTCACTGACAACATGAAAATGAGAAAGGGCTTTAGTCAAAGGACACGCTCGTTTAACTCCAAAACAGTTACTGCCACTATCTAAGGCTGCTTTGACATGAGTGCCGTGTGTTTCTTTTGTTCTGAGGATAAAGGTTTCTGATCTCACCTCATTCAATGCAATTTCTGAGGCTGTTGCAGTACAAAAACGACAAAAATAGGGGCCTGTAAAACTCTCAACAAAGCCTGCTATTCCGTGAGCTCCTAAATTGTCTGCAGGAACTGACTGAACGGTACCTTTAAGCGATCTGCCCAGTTGTGGAACAAATATTCCATTAACTTCCAAAGACCTGAGATCTCTAACAAGTGGTTCTAAAACCTTGTCATAGCCATAGCACTTGACATCGTCTGTTTTGCACAACAGTGCTAAGTAGATGGAGGTCAGGAGGAAGGTTACTCAGCACCCAATACACAGCACAAAGTTTGTGTGTTTTACGGGAGGTGCCTAGAGGGTTGCAGACCTCGTCATCAACATACAAACTTACAGATAGTCTTAACTCCTCACCTGACAAAAAAGTGTTTAGCTTAAAATGCAGACCATCCCTGAAAGACCTGTACACAATTTCACCTGAAGTCGCTGATTCTGTTTGGTGATTACAAACTATCTTATCCAAGATATCTTTCCTATTCAAAAGCACTCGTAGTGATTCAAGAATGGGGACATACTGAAAGGTTTTGTTCTCTTTAGCATCCAAAATATATTCAACTGGTTCTATTACATTAAAGTTTGCCTTATAATACTGCTTACGTTGATATGCAGAACCCAAAGTCCCACCCTTAGCTATGGCTTTATTTATAGGATTCCCTGTGCATAAAGCAGTGGTTATTTCATCTATGACATCTCTGTCAACCTGAAGGTTGTGCTTCTGAAAAATATCAACTATAACACCATCAGTGTGGGAACTTGACAAAAAATCACGGATTGCTGTACTTGGTACATGAGTAAAATGTTCCAACTTTAACAGAGCTATTTTATTACATTTGGAAGGTCTTTTGGGGCATCTACACTGGAATCTGGTTGTGCATCTAAGTATACCTCACCTATATCATCGTTTGAAGTATTTTCAGCTGAATTTAGGGAAACAAAAGTGGTAGATGTCACAATGCCTGGTTTAAAATCTTTTAATGAATAGGAATTGTGTGTTCTGCTTTTGTGGGATTTAAATGTTCTGTAGATATTTGTTTGAAAGTCGCAACCTAAAAACATGCAAGTTACAACCTCATTTTTCTTCAGGTGTGCATTAATGTGAACCCAGTAATCCCTTTCAGAGACAAGATCCTGAAAAAGACTAGAGCTAAATATACAGCTATCTGTTTGATGAGAGGTTTCAGCCACATGGAATCTATTCAAATGAATTAAAAGTGCATTCCATGTTCTAAAAGTGCACGGGCAGGTTACATATGCACATGGAAATCTATTATTATTCCCATAAAAACTATGTTTTACCCGATAATGCTTTAATACATGGGACCTACTTGGTAAAACTGAGGGGCAGGCTTTACAATGCCACATTCACAGCATTTTCTGCATCACTCGTCACTGAAAAAGAGAAATGAAAAATAAAATAAATAAGGATAAATCAAAGAAAGGTTTCACATATATAAGTATTTCTAATTAAAAATAAACATGCTGTCAAATTATGAAATATCAAACAACAACAACAAAACATATTAGGGGTACTCCTATCAGGATTTTTGGGGAAAATCACCATTTCCTGCACACAGAATTGTCCGAAACCAATCACTGTGTCTATAATGAAGCCTGTGGAATTATATTTTTATTTAAATATTCTTTACAACAATATATATTACGTATTCAAATTAACCTTTAAATGGCCAATACAACCAATATAAAAGCAGTAGTTTAACCTTCTTGCAAAAAAGTGATTGCAGCCTCTACTTATTGACTGAATAGTTATGTACTGATCCAAATGTGTCCGCAAACAGACCATCGCACCCCATATGAAAAGGCTTTAGAAGCACGAACGTTAAAACAACAACACCGACTTATTAACGGTCGTCAACAAATTATTTGGCAGAAAAACAGAGAGAAAGACAAGGAGAAGGCACATACTGGATTCTCCTGCTTTCTATATTATAATTTTTAAAGAAGCTTGCTATATTCTAGCTGCGGCTGGTCAAGTTATTATTTAACGGCAGGCCAAAACGGCCCATAGGCCACTGGGAAATCTCTCTTTACAGACTCCCTCCTGTATTTAAACATGAAATAAACAACAAAAAGGGTAGTCAAATTTGTAGGTTGCACAAGTTGTAAAAAATACTGGCACTATCTCAAAAAATTGTTGCAAAATGCGAGAAAACATTTTAGACTGACATTCTGTGAGAAAAACTGAATAGCCTACTACAGAACCCTGCCCTGTGAGGCAAAAAATGTAAACATTACTCACCACACAAACGTGAGCCCACAGTGAAAGAGCTGACTCCACATGACATGTACAGAGTGTGAGTTTAGTGTCCATCTGCAACAACAAAGAGCAAGAACATAAATTAATGTTACCATGAAATAATTAAAAAACTAGACTATATGTTATATAATGTTAAATCATAAGCCTTTCAAGTTACATTCTTCCTTATTTAAGATGAACAGCTAAGAACCAATTAAAAACACATATTGTAGATTAGGTGACCCTTTGTCTTTTCTAAAAGGTTAAACTTACTCAAAATGTACCATACAACTAAAAACATTAATGCAGTTCCTGGCAAAGCAGTATTTTGGGTGTTTGCGCCACAAGTTTTTTTTTCTCTACAGTTAACCAATAGACTGTATAACGTTAAAACACTTAACGTTACCCAGGAAACACAGGAAAATACAACTGTGCACTTGCTGAAATGAAGTATCTCTGGCTAGGAAGGAACTTTCGACGCGCGTAACGCGTCTTTGCATTGACTTTAACATTGAAATCACTCGCGTCAGACGCTCTATTCGCGTCTGGTGAAAACGCACCATAAGATGGCGGCCCCACGGCTCGTCCGCGCCAGGCAGTAACGTTAGCGGTCGATAGGGCGTCTACTCTCTATAATATCTGGTTAAAACACACTTCATTCAAGTTCGACAAAAACTAAATAAAACTCACCAAAACCGTGTTCCAAAAATCACCAATTTCAGTTTTGCTGCAACAAACCTGTCTGTAACTTACTCTGAGCTACGCAACCGTTTGTTGCAGGTGTTTAACAAGCGACCAAAGCGGTCCGCGCATTCACACTTTCATCTTGTAAAAACTGCTTTTTTTTTCTGTGCTGTCTTCGAAAATAGGGGTCTCACATTATTTAATTGCTGTTACCAGCAGGCTATTAGCAAAGCATACTTAAAGAGTTGAGCTGAGCGATGGTGGAATAGACCCAGGGCGAGTTGAGCTGTAAGTTGCAAGTGGGACTGGGAACGTTGAAAAAAGCGCAGACTTTTCTTTCTTCTTCCCGAAATGCATTGCACCCGTGCGTGAATATCTTGAGCTAAAACGAGAACTGGTATTCACTTGATTGACTTACTTTATCCCAACATGAGCTAAATATGTTCATGCACGCTTTCTGCATATAACGTGCAGTCTACACAATGCTATAATGTTTTACTTAAGAACATAAAATCCTTTAGTAAAACATACTAAATATAATTTGATAAATCTTACAGGTGACCAGTCTGCCTTTTTTCAGTGTAGGCTTACTTTTCAGCAATTGAAATGCTAGTTATACATTGATTAGGAATGGAAGTATCTATCTGTGCCAAACCTAATAATTGCTTTTTTTATTTCAGGTCCATCACCTTAGTCTTCTTGGAGGCAAAATGCCTGGAGACGCCGTCTGGAGGGTGTTAAGAGCAATTGCACTCAACTGTGTCTTGAGTCAGTACAGTTTGAAGAGAAGGAAGGGGAAAATCAGTTTCCAAGAGCTAAATATTTGCAGTGTCATCATTCAAAAGTATTACATTTTGTAAGACTCACTGCATTTACACCTGGTATTAAGATGAGTTTTCAGTGATCTGATCGGCTAAGACACAATACCATTATTAACATTAATGTCACATAACGTATGAGCGAGTTAGAAAGCAAATGAAAAGGATAAGTTGGGCAGCTACCAGCAGTTTTGGTACAACACAAAACTGTTTAATGCACAGGTAGTTCCAAGTCAGTTGAATCACTGTTTTATATGAATGTGCTCTTTAAATTTAAAGGTGCTAGGGATGTAACAATATATCGTGTGATATGCAAAAATATAATCAAATAGCTTTGCTACTGATTCGCTACATTATATTTCTCAGCAACTAGCGGTTTACATCACTATTTCTAATTAAACGCATAGCTTCATCGTTAATATAAAGAGACAGTAAACAGACACTGGTACAAATCTCTCTTTCTCTTATGAAAATTTAAATAAATGCTAATAATTCATTCAAATAAATGTAATTGTATGCACTACTTTATCTCTGTGTCTGATTAAAAGCGGACAGAACATGCTAAACCTAACGAGTCATAACTTGACAAAAATCACCATAATTTTTAGTCTCCCAGTAAAATATTGTGCTGCAAACATCAATAATAGCTTTAAATGGTAAATGCTGGCAAATTACCCTGATATAAGTGGGATGATTCACAGCTAGCTTTCCATTACACAATTTGAATGCACGACGCTAAGGCAAAGAACCACCCAATGCAAATCAGAGGTATTCAGCAGTATTCATATCAGCAAGGATTGACGGTACAGCTTTATAGTGATATTTTTAACACAGCCCTACAATGCAATGTGCTCACATGCATTTCTGACTACTTTTTTTGAGGTCCATGTTTTCCCAACATTTTTACTGAACTTCCACTAAAACATTATGTAAACTTCTTTTTTTTAAGATTATTTTTTTGGCTTTTCTGCCTTTAATTGACAGGACAGTTAGGTGAGAAAGGGGAGAGAGAGGGGGAGGGGGAAGACATGCAGGAAATCGTCACAGGTCGGACTCGATCCCTGGACCTCTGTGTCGAGGCATAAACCTCCATGTATATGAGTTGCAGCCATCTTTGATTCAAGCCTGTTAATTAATCCTAAACCTAAACTAAATTATAACTCGTTTGAAAGTCTTTTTTGAAATCAATTCTTTGAGGCACTGGAAGCCAGTGTAAAGACTTCAGTACTGGAGTGATGTGATCCACTTTCCTGGTTTTAGTGAGGACTCGAGCAGCAGCGTTCTGAATCAGCTGCAGCTGTCTGATTGATTTTTTAGGGAGACCTGTAAAGACACCGTTACAGTAGTCAAGTCTACTGAAGATAAAAGCATGGACAAGTTTTTCCAGATCTTGCTGAGACATAAGTCCTCTAACCCTTGATATATTTTTAAGGTGATAATATGCTGATTTTTTAATTATGTTAATGTGGCTGTTAAAATTTAGGTCTGAGTCCATGACTACACCAAGATTTCTGGCTTTGTCTGTTGTTTTTAACATTGTCGTTTGAAGCTGAGCGCTGACTTTCAATCGTTCCTCTTTTGCTCCAAAAACAACCACCTCCGTTTTTTCTTCATTTAATTTAAGAAAGTTCTGGCACACCCAATCATTAATTTGTTCAATGCACATATTTAATTGTTGTATTGGGCTATAGTTCCCTGGTGATAAGGTTATGTAAATTTGTGTGTCATCTGCATAACTATGGTAAGTTATTTTGTTGTTTTCCATAATCTGAGCCAGTGGAAGCATGTAGATGTTGAACAGAAGAGGCCCCAGAACTGAGCCTTGGGGAACTCCGCACGTCATGTTTGTATGCTCAGATGTATAATTACCTATAGACACAAAGTAGTCCCTATTCTTTAAATAGGATTCAAACCACTTTAGTACTGAGCCAGAAAGACCAACCCAGTTTTCCAATCGGTCAAGCAATATGTCATGGTCTACTGTATCAAATGCAGCACTAAGATCAAGTAATACTAAGACTGAAATTTTGCCACTATCTGTGTTTAAGTGGATGTCATTAAAGACTTTAACAAGAGCCGTCTCAGTGCGTGTGGTGTGGTCGAAAACCTGACTGGAAGGCATCAAAACTGTTGTTTAGCAATAAGAAAAGGTTGAGTTGTTGAAAAACCACTTTTTCTATGATTTTACTTAAAATGGAAGGTTTGATATTGGCCTATAGTTGCTCATTAGTGTTGTGTCTAGATTGTTCTTTTTAGGAGTGGCTTGATGACTGCAGTTTCGGGCCTGTGGAAAGATACCTGAGAGCAGAGATGTGTTTACAATCTGTAGAAGATCAGAAGCCAAACACTTAGAAACATTTTTGAAAACACCCGTTGGTAGAATATCAAGGCAACAGGAGGAGGTTTTCAGATGTTGTATAATGTCCTCCAGGTTTTTAAGGTTGATCGTATGAAATTGTGTCATGTTGGAATTTGTTTTGCGTGCATACTGTGACAACACATATCCTGTACTTGATATGGAGGCACTGACTGTTTGTCTAATTTTATGAATTTTGTCTGTGAAGAAGGAGGCAAAGTCGTTGCAAGCCATGGTAGACAACAGTTCAGATGCTACCGGTACTGGAGGGTTTGTTAATCTATCAACAGTAGCAAACAAAGAACTGAATTATTATTGTTTCTGGCGATAATGTCAGAGAAAAAGGACCGTCTTGCATTTCTTAGTTCCAGATTATAAATGCGAAGTCTCTCTTTATAAGTGTTATAATGGACCTGGAGATTAGATTTTCGCCAACTGCGTTCAGCTTTTCGACACTCTCTTTTTTCTGTTCTCACACCTATAAAATTTCTCCATGGAGATCTTTTCTTACCAGAGACAGCTTTGACCTTAGTGGGAGCAATAGCATCAATAACATTCGTAATTTTACAGTTGAAATTATCTACCAGCTCAGTGACTGAGGCCCCAGTGAGGGTGGGTGTAGAGGAGAAAAGCTGAATGAATGATTCACTAGTGTTTTCAGTGATATACCGTTTTCTGATTAACTTTGTTTGAACACTTTTGGGCACAGAGATAGTGCCGTTAAAGAAAACACAGGAATGATCAGAGAGAGCAACATCAGTCACCACAACCTTGGGAAAGTTCAGACCCTTGGAGATAATCAAGTCCAGAGTGTGCCCCTTATTGTGCGTGGGCTGTGTCACATGCTGAGTCAGTCCATAGCTCTCAAAAACACAACACAGTTCTTTGGTCCCTCGGTCCTGGGGGTTGTCAACATGAATGTTAAAATCACCAGCAATAATTACAGTGCCTTGCGAAAGTATTCGGCCCCCTTGAACTTTTCGACCTTTTGCCACATTTCAGGCCTCAAACATCAAGATATAAAACTGTAATTTTTTGTGAAGAATCAACAAAAAGTGGGACACAATCATGAAGTGGAACGAAATTTATTGGATATTTCAAACCTTTTAAACAAATAAAAAACTGAAATATTGGGCGTGCAAAATTATTCAGCCCCCTTAAGTTAATACTTTGTAGCGCCACCTTTTGCTGCGATCACAGCTGTAAGTCGCTTGGGGTATGTCTCTATCAGTTTTGCACATCGAGAGACTGACATTTTTGCCCATTCCTCCTTGCAAAACAGCTCGAGCTCAGTGAGGTTGGATGGAGAGCGTTTGTGAACAGCAGTTTTCAGTTCTTTCCACAGATTCTCGATTGGATTCAGGTCTGGACTTTGACTTGGCCATTCTAACACCTGGATATGTTTATTTGTGAACCATTCCATTGTAGATTTTGCTTTATGTTTTGGATCATTGTCTTGTTGGAAGACAAATCTCCATCCCAGTCTCAGGTCTTTTGCAGACTCCATCAGGTTTTCTTCCAGAATGGTCCTGTATTTGGCTCCATCCATCTTCCCATCAATTTTAACCATCTTCCCTGTCCCTGCTGAAGAAAAGCAGGCCCAAACCATGATGCTGCCACCACCATGTTTGACAGTGGGGATGGTGTGTTCAGGGTGATGAGCTGTGTTGCTTTTACGCCAAACATAACGTTTTGCATTGTGCGTGCCAAAAGTTCGATTTTGGTTTCATCTGACCACAGCACCTTCTTCCACATGTTTGGTGTGTCTCCCAGGTGGCTTTTGGCAAACTTTAAACAACACTTTTTATGGATATCTTTAAGAAATGGCTTTGTTCTTGCCACTCTTCCATAAAGGCCAGATTTGTGCAGTATACGACTGATTGTTGTCCTATGGACAGAGTCTCCCACCTCAGCTGTAGATCTCTGCAGTTCATCCAGAGTGATCATGGGCCTCTTAGCTGCATCTCTGATCAGTCTTCTCATTGTATGAGCTGAAAGTTTAGAGGGACGGCCGGGTCTTCGTAGATTTGTAGTGGTCTGATACTCCTTCCATTTCAATATTATCGCTTGCACAGTGCTCCTTGGGATGTTTAAAGCTTGGGAAATCTTTTTGTATCCAAATCCGGCTTTAAACTTCTCCACAACAGTATCTCGGACCTGCCTGGTGTGTTCCTTGTTCTTCATGATGCTCTCTGCGCTTTACACGGACCTCTGAGACTATCACAGAGCAGGTGCATTTATACGGAGACTTGATTACACACAGCTGGATTCTATTTATCATCATTAGTCATTTAGGTCAACATTGGATCATTCAGAGATCCTCACTGAACTTCTGGAGAGAGTTTGCTGCACTGAAAGTAAAGGGGCTGAATAATTTTGCACGCCCACTTTTTCAGTTTTTTATTTGTTAAAAAAGTTTGAAATAGCCAATGAATTTCGTTCCACTTCATAATTGGGACCCACTTGTTGTTGATTCTTCACAAAAAATTACAGTTTTATATCTTTATGTTTGAGGCCTGAAATGTGGCAAAAGGTCGAAACGTTCAAGGGGGCCGAATACTTTCGCAAGGCACTGTACACGGTCAAAGTTAATACAGATTATAGACAGCAGTTCATTAAAATCGTCAAAGAAGGATGCACAGTATTTAGGTGGCCTGTAGATATTTAGAAGTAGAGCTTGAGGGGAGGATCTTAGCTGAAGAGCCACATATTCAAAAGAAGCAAAATTTCCGTAAGATATTTGCGTACATTGGAATGAGTCATTAAACAAAATGGCGACCTCCACCTCTTTTCTTATTCACTCTATTCTCACTCATAAAACTAAAGTTAGGGGGGGCTGACTCAATGAGAACAGCAGCACTGTTATTATGGTCCAACCAGGTTTCAGTTAAAAACATAAAATCAAGATTGTTCTTGATAATAAAATCATTGATTAAAAATTATTTTCCTGCCAAAGATCTAACGTTTAGTAGGGCTAGTGTTAGTGCGTTTTCATTTTTTGGGACAGACTGTGGCTGATGAGGAATGGATGCTAAATTTGCAAAGTTTGCAGTTACGTGCTTATTCGCCATTCTTTTTCTATTACCTATCACAACATAAATTGTGGAAGAATCTAATACGCAGGTCCCAGGCTTGTCTTGGAAAGAGTCATGAGTGCTACTATGCATGCAGCCTGGACCCGGCCCATATCAGTTAATGCTTACTGCATTTTGCACACAAGCATCCTTATCAGTTTGGGGAAAAGGAGTTAGCTGCCGTCCTTGAGGGGGCAGAGGTGCCTGGCGTTTTACGATGGGAGAAGGAAGGGGGGCATACTTGGTTCCAGCATTTACCAGCTGCTTCATCTGGTCAGTGAACTCCAACATGGGGATGGGGGAAAGAGGGTAGAGCGACATATCCTTAAAGAGGTCCTCATAGCTGTCGTGGTTGTCACAAGGGCTTGAGGAGTGTTGCACGGGTGAGAAGGGGTGTTGAGATTTCTCATCTCCGGTCTTTGGTCTCCCATGGTCAAATCTTTGCTCAGGTGGGGGCTGTGGTGGCTCACTGCCGCACTTTGTTGTTGTGTCTTCCTCTTGTTTTGGTTCATCTTGTCTCGTGCCCTTGGCCAAGGGAGCAGATGTGTGGCGCAAGAAGTAAAGTAGGCTAGAGGTGAACAGCTTTACTCCTGGCTTGTTAAGGAATAGTCCATCTGCTTCAAAAAGATGTCTGCAGCCCCAGAAAATGTTAAAATTGTCAATGAACTGCAGAGAATGGTTGGTACATGCATTTGAAAGCCATCTGTTCAGTGCCAACAGTCTGCCAAATCTCTCAGCTCCTCCTCTGACTGGCGGTATAGGGCCACTGATAAACACCTTTGCGTTTAGGGAGTTGACTGCGTTCAGCAGATTCATAAAGTCACGATTCAGCACTTCAGACTCTTGCTTTACAACATCATTTGACCCTATATGCAGTATAATGTTCTTCACAGTTGGGTGTGCTGCTATGATATCCTGGATTCTTTGGGCCAAATCAGACACCATGTCTTTGGGAAAACAGAGTATTTTGGTGTTTTTACTGCCTTTTATATCTTTCACAGCAGAGTCACCCACAATCAGAGTTTGGGGCCCAGTCGTTAGCTGTTTCCTGTAGCTTTTACTTTTAGAATTGCTCTCAGTCCTTACCCTGCTGTGTGACGATGAGACGTAATCCAGGTTATGTCCAGTGTCCTGCAGCAGAGGAGCAAATCTGTTCTTCACCTGCACACTCAGTTGTTGGGGAGGCATTTTGTTGCTGATTTTCCCTTTTGCAGTTGTCCACGGCTGTGTCCTACTAAGTATAGGGGTTGAAGAGGCACTCTGCCTGGGTGGTAATGCAGGCCAGCCGGTCATATCACAAATCTCAGGGCGCTGTGCTCTGCCCGTTAGTCGTCCTCCCTTTTCCCAGGAAAATGATTTACTCTTAGGCTTTGCACCAAAAGACTGCCACTTGTTGATTTATTATCCGTTCCACAGCCCTCTTGTTTCTTTGTGGTCTTGCTGGTGCTAGTTAGCCGTGTGTTAGCATGTTTTTGTCCATTGTTTTGGGTCACTGGTAAAGTGGTGTCATTTCCACATGATCCGTTCACTTCCAGGTTTACTTCTAACCGGTAAATTTTTGTTTCCAGAACTGCAATCTTCTGCAGGAGCTTGTAGTAGTCCTCTATGGAGAAGGGTGGCATCTTGCTGCTAATTAGCTTTAGCTACAGTCACTTTAGGACAGGCTTGAGCTATTGGTAGGCCTCGGTCACGCAGAAAAATTTTCAAATATGACAATAGCCTACTATGTCTACAAAAAATGTATAGTCCAGTGATTTATAAGTATCCAAGAGCCGCTGCTCATAGTTTCTCTCAGAGGAAAAGCAAGATTATCAGCAGAAATATGCAAGCAGAAGCAGGAGCAAGCAGTAGAGCGTCTGCACTGTAAGAAGCAGGAAGCAACCTGCTATCTGAATTCTCAGAGTTTTTATCATGTTTAGTCCTTAAATCTGACAAAGTACTTATTGTAGGTGATTTTAATATCCATGTGGATGTTGACAATGATAGCCTTAGTACTGCTTTCAACTCATTATTGGATTCAATCGGTTTCAGTCAGAGTGTGCACAAGGCGACGCACTGTTTTAACCACACCCTCGACCTTGTGTTGGCATATGGTATTGAAATTGAGGATTTAATAGTACTTCCGCAGAATTCGGTATTATCAGATCATTCTTTAATTACTTTCGAATTCTTAATACCTGAATATACTAAATTAGATAAAACCTACTACACTAGATGCCTATCTGACAGTGCTATAGCTAAATTTAAGGAAGATATTCCAACAGCATTTGACTTATGTCATGCCTTAACATAACAGAGGACCTTTATGTTAACCTTAGTCCCTCTCAAATTGATACATTTGTAGACGGTGCTACGACCTGCCTACGGACGACTTTAGACTCTGTTGCTCCCCTCAAAAAGAAGACAATGAAGCAAAGGAAACTAGCACCTTGGTATAACTCTCTATAACGGGAGTTAAAGCGAGCCACTCAGGATTTTGCCCCCTTGGAAATCTATTCTATATTTTGGTAAGCAGTAACGGGCTATCCACAGCTTGCTAATACAAGCAGGAGCACCTGCATTGTAATTCGATTTGTGAAAAGGGATCGGTTTTAGGTGAAGGCCTCCATCAACGTTGCTACTAGCTAAACTAGCAAGCTACACGATACCACCCCTCAGCTGTTCACCTGGCCATGACTCGTGCCTCCTGTTCAGCCAGAAGATAGTGGAACTTGAAGCCAGAATATCGACTCTCCACCAGATCAAGGCAAGTGAACAGTTCCTCGACTCCATTATCATTGGAAGTTCCCCTCACACATACACTGTCGGATGTCTTGATTCCACTGTGCCCTGCAATACTCTCACCCCACCACGCACTAATACAACCTCAGCATTCTGACGAACGACGAGGAGTTCCCTTCTCTGCCACGTCCCCACTCAGCTCATCCTGGTCCATCCACACAGTCGACGCGCCCATGGAGGGCGGACTCTCCCCCCTCGGACTCATCAACCTCCACGCTGGTCATCGGAAGCTCCATGGTAAGGGACCTCCACATTCCCCCTTTACCTAGCGGTCCCTCCAAGGTCTACTGCTTCCCCGGTGCCAAGGTCCGTGACATCCAGCACAAACTTCCCGGCATCCTCGCCCGCCACGCCAAGGTCGACGACATCATCGTGCATGTGGGCACAAACGACATCAGAGAGGGACGGTCGACAGCACTCCGTAGAGACTTCACCACTCTCCTCTCCACCCTGATGGGCACAGGTAAGCAGATTGTCATCTCTGGGCCTCTACCTACCTACAGGAAGGGTGCGGAGAGATGGTCCAGACTGTTCTGGCTCCACACCTGGCTGGAACCACTCTGCACTTCCCTGAGCATTCCCTATGTCGACAACTTCAACCTGTTCTGGGAGATGCCCAACCTGCTGAAGCGTGATGGTCTCCACCCAAACCGACACGGAGCCAGGATGCTATCTGACAACATAACGACCACACTGAAAGGCAAGTATTGACATTATGTTGAAAATATCACAGACTCATGTCCCCCAGGCATTGATCCTGATAGCACTATACAAGTGGATGAATCTGAAAATGTTTTCTGCAGGATAACATGTAGTACTGGTATTATTCCAGTAACGTGTAGTACTAGTACTATTCCAGTAACATGTAGTACTAGTACTATTCCTATTATAATCAACAACAGACCACACAAAGTGGTGAATAGAGGGGCAATACTTAACAACCTAATTGGAATTAAAACTACCACTGCAATGATAAAAAAGGATAGGAAAATTAGATGTGGATTACTAAATATCAGATATCTGTCTTCTAAAGCAGTACTAGTAAATGAATTGATATCTGATAATCAAATTGATCTATTCTGTATTACTGAAACATGGCTGGGCCATGAAGAATATGTTAGTCTAAATGAAGCGACTCCTCCCAGTCATATTAATACTCAAATTCCTAGAGGCTCCGGCCGAGGAGGGGGAGTTGCAGCCATATTTGATTCAAGCCTGTTAATTAACCCTAAACCCAAACTGAATTATAACTCTTTTGAAAGCCTTGTTCTTAATCTTCAACATCCAACACGGAAATCAGAACAGCCAATTATATTTGTTGTTGTCTACCGAGCTCCAGGTCCGTATTCTGAATTTTTATCTGAATTCTCAGAGTTTTTATCATGTGTAGTCCTTAAATCAGACAAAGTACTTATTGTAGGTGATTTTAATATCCATGTGGACGTTGACAGCAATAGCCTTACTACTCCGCTTTCACACATGGATTCAATCGGTTTCAGTCAGAATGTGCACAAGGCACGCTCACTTTAACCACACCCCGACCTTGTGCTGGCACTATGGTATTGAAATTGAGGATTTAATAATATTTCCGCAGAATTTGGTATTATCAGATCATTTTTTAATTACTTTTGAATTCTTGCTACCTGACCATACTAAACTAGATAATAGCTTGTACACTAGATGCCTATCTGACAGTGCTATAGCGAAATTTAAGGAAGATATTACAACAGCATTTGACTCTATGTCATGCTTTAACATCTATGTTAACCTCAGTCCCTCTCAAATTGATACATTTGTAGACGATTACTACGACGCCTCCGGACGACCTTAGACTCTGTCGCTCCTCTCAAAAAGAAGACGATAAAGCAAAGGAAAACAGCTCCTTGGTATAACTCTCAAACTGCGAAATTAAAACAAATCTCGCAAACCTCGAAGTAAGTGGCGCTCCACCAAAGTGGAAGAATCACGCTTGGATTGGCAAGAAAGTCTCAAAACCTATAGGAAGGCCCTAAGAAAGGCCAGATCAGACTATTACTCATCACTAATAGAAGAAAATAAGAACAACCCAAGGTTTCTTTTCAGCACTGTAGCCAGGCTGACAGACAGTCACAGCTCTACTGAGCCATCTATTCCTCTAGCACTGAGTAGTGATGACTTCATGAGCTTCTTTAATGATAAAATTATAACAATTAGAGACAAAATTAATCACCTTTTGCCCTTAACTTCTAACAGTTCATCTTTAAATACAGGACCGCTAGAACAAATGACTAGTCCAGACATATACTTAGACTGCTTTTATCCTATAGACCTTCAACAATTAATGTTAAAGATATCCTCAGCTAAGCCATCTACCTGTCTCTTGGACCCCATCCCAACGAGGCTACTCAAAGAAGCGTTACCCGTGGTAAACACTTCACTACTAGATATGATCAATATGTCCTTATTAACAGGTTATGTACCGCAGTCATTTAAAATAGCTGTGATAAAACCTCTTCTGAAAAAAACGACCCTGGATCCTGAGGTCTTAGCAAACTATAGACCTATATCTAACCTTCCTTTTCTATCCAAGATCCTTGAGAAGGTGGTTGCTAATCAGTTATGTGATTTTCTACATAGCAACAGTTTATTTGATGATTTTCAATCTGGATTTAGAAAGAATCATAGCACAGAGACGGCACTGGTGAAAATTACGAACGACCTTTTAACAGCTGCAGACAAAGGACTTGTCTCCATTCTTGTTTTACTAGATCTTAGTGCTGCATTTGACACTATTGACCATACAATCCTGTTACACAGATTAGAACACTTAGTCGGAATTAAAGGAATTGCACTTAGCTGGTTTAAGTCCTATTTCTCTGAGCGATCCCAATTTGTTAACATTAACGATAAACCCTCCAAGCACGCCAAAGTTAGCCATGGCGTTCCTCAAGGCTCAGTGCTTGGACCAATTCTATTTTCCTTATATATGCTTCCTCTAGGCCATATTATTAGGAAACACTCAATTAACTATCACTGTTACGCAGACGATACCCAATTATATCTGTCAGTTAAGCCAGATGAAAGTGGTCAGTTAGCAAGACTTCAAACGTGTATTGTGGATATAAAATGCTGGATGACCCACAACTTCCTGATGTTAAACTCAGACAAAACGGAAGTTATTGTGATAGGACCAACGCACCGCCGAACTTCGTTTTCGAAAGATATAGCTACTCTGGATGGTATTGCCCTGGCCTCCAGCACTGCTGTCAGAAATTTGGGAGTTATTTTTGATCAGGATTTATCCTTCAACGCCCACTTAAAACAAACCTCAAGAATAGCCTTTTTCCGTCTTCGTAACATTGCCAAAATTAGGAATATCCTGTCTCAAAACGATGCTGAAAAACTAGTCCATGCATTCGTTACTTCTAGACTAGATTACTGCAATTCCTTATTATCAGGTTGCCCAAATAAGTCCCTTAAGACGCTCCAGCTGATCCAGAATGCTGCAGCACTTGTTCTGACGAGAACTAAGAGAAGAGATCATATTTCTCCTGTATTAGCTTCTCTGCATTGGCTTCCTGTGAAATCTAGGATCGAATTTAAAACCCTCCTCCTGACTTACAAAGCTCTAAATGGTCAAGCACCATCATACCTAGAAGAGCTCTTAGTACCTTATTGTCCCACTAGAGCACTGCGCTCCCGGAATGCGGGGCTACTTGTGGTTCCTAGAGTCTCTGGAAGTAGACTGGGGGCCAGGACCTTCAGCTATCAGGCTCCGCTTCTGTGGAACCAGCTTCCAGTCTGGGTTCGAGGGGCAGACACCGTCGCCTCATTTAAGAGTAAACTGAAAACCCTCCTCTTTGACAAAGCTTATAGTTAGGGAGTGAGGAGTCGCAGCGTCCACCTAACCCGGCCTACCTGCTTCTCCTCGTAGTCATCAGTTTTATATACTGTATAATTAATAATATAGCAAGAGTAGAGGGAGGCAAGCCAGTACAGCCCGATCCGGTTGGGGAGAGTTCTAGCCCGACCAGGCACCTCTCTTTAACCTGCCTCTCTTAGTTATGCTATTACAATTCTAGACTGCAGGGGAGGCTGTTTCCTTCCTATGACACACTGAGCTGCTCTCTCATCTCTACTTGTTACTTTTGTATGCATCCAGTCCCAGAATTGCTTGTTACTAATCTAGCTCTGGGGAGTCCTTATGTTTCTTCTTCGCAGAGCTATGCTCTGCGATTCTCTGCAATTCCCGGCCGCGACCTGCTGCGTCCTGCTGCATCCGCGGCATCCACCCATGCTCTGCAGCGCCACGCTACATCCCGCAACGTCCTGCTGTGATGTTCCTATGCACAGAGTAGTCTGGATCCGGTATAGGGAAAGACTGCACTACTCAGTATGACACGATGTGCCCTGCTATGACATGAACTTCCACGATAACCTTCGAAGTCACTGTGACCTTTAATGTGACTATTACGGCACTGTTCATCACACCCCCAACCGGCCCGTCAGACACCGCCTACCAAGAGTCTGGGTCTGCCGAGGTTTCTTCCTAAAAGGGAGTTTTTCCTTGCCACTGTCGCGACAGCCACTGTTAATGCTTGCTCTTGATGGAATTACTGTAATTGTTGGGGTTTTGGAAATTATAGAGTGTGGTCTAGACCTACTCTATCTGTAAAGTGTCTCGAGATAACTTTTGTTATGATTTGATACTATAAATAAAATTGAATTGAATTGTTCATCGCATCCCCAACCGGCACCGTCAGACACCGCCTACCAAGAGCCTGGGTCTGTCCGAGGTTTCTTCCCAAGAGGGAGTTTTTCCTCGCCACTGTCGCACTGCTTGCTCTTGAGGGAATTACTGTAATTGTTGGGGCTTTGTAAATTATAGAGTGCGGTCTCGACATATTTCATCTGTAAAGTGTCTCGAGATAACTCGTGTTATGATTTGATACTATAAATAAAATTGAATTGAATATGTGCGCCTGCTCTACCCACTGAGCAATCGGCCACATGTAAACTTCTTTTTAGAAGCTTGCCAAAAGATGTACCCGAAGGTGCCCGTCAAGGTATTAGAGGAATACATTTCAGACACCTTGAAGTACGCTCCTCATCAAGGGTGAGTAACATTCCTGCATGTTTTCTTTTCATTTTCAGGTGTAATCCTCTATAATGTGTAGTTGTACCTTTTCATTGTAATTCCATTCCATTTGTAAGCTATATTTGAATCTTCTGTGATTTAATAGTACTCAAAGCACAGCCTAATTAACTTAAAGGATTAGTTCACCTCAAAATGAAAACTTCCTAATAATTTACTCACCCCAATGCCATCCAAGATATCCATGTCTTTCTTTCCTCAGTGGAAAATAAATTAAGTTTTTTGAGGAAAATATTTTCATCTTTACAGAATGGACTTTAATGGTTACCATCGTTTTCGAGTCCAAATCAATGTAGTTTCAAAAGTCTTTGAAGTGCTTTAACTTCGATCTGCATGATCCCAGCTGAGGACGAGGGTGTAATCTAGCGAAACGATCGGTCATTTTATAAAAAAAATAATTTATATACTTTTTATACAATTGTTCGGATTGAGCACAAGCAGGAAGAAGCCAGAAGAAGCCGGGAACTACGTCATCAGGCTCGACAGCGCCGGCGGAAATACCCATATATGGAAGTACCATTTGTAAACAGTGGGGCGCTACTTGCGCCTGCGCCGTCGAGTGTGATGACGTAGTTCCCAGCTTCTTCCGGCTTCTGTTAAGTCACATTCGACAGAATGTACAGACAACTCTTTTACCAGTTGGCCTGAAATACTCCTGTCGGTACACAATCCGTTCTGCCTGCACGATCCGTTCTGCGCATGCGCAAGATAATACTGTTTTACCGAGGATACGACCTGCACGATCTGTTCCACGCTAGCCTATGGCTAGCCTCCACCGGGAAGCTAACGTTAGTTTAGCTAACAGCTAATTCGGCTAACTGCTAGCTGACAGCTAGATTCAGTCTAAAATAACGTTAAGACAAACTTAATGGGAAAAGCAGGCTACAGCTAAATTAAGACTTTACAGTAATAACAATAAAGACAAATATTGAATGATTGTAATTTAAATGAGCACAAGTAGAGCTGACGTAACGGTTATTTTCAAGTTTTATTTTGAGGGTCTTTTAAAGTTATTACATGCTGTCTCAGCTAGCGGTTAGCCGAATTAGATGTTAGCTAAACTAACGTTAGCTTGGCTGTCGACCGGAAGCGTGGAACAGGTCGTGCAGTGTCGTGAATCCTCTTACAACAGCGCATGCGCGAACATTTTGCGCATGTGCAGAACGGATCGCGCATGTGCAGAACGGATCGTGCAGGCAGAACCAAGCCCCCAGGAAGAGCGCCATTTCTAAAAGCCACCATGGGCTTAGCAGGTAACGGTGGTACTGCACCCCATGGCCCAGAAAGACTTTTCACATAGACATTGCATGGCGAAAGAAACGTCTATATTTCAGCGGATAATTTGTTTCGGGGTATATCAACCTACCAGCCCGAACACTGAAAGGGTCCTTGTTTAAAACGTCACGTTTTTAAAATTTTTAACATTCACTAGAAGCGAATCCAGAATTATTAAATTTGGAATGATGAACGCGCATAATGGACGCAAGCAGACCCACGGGACTGCGCACGCCCGCTCACATGACTGTTCTCCCGAGCTCATGTAGCTAGCTGTAATAATGGATATAGCTAATGGTTGTAATTCACGTGTTCTATTAATACGTCCATGGTATTATCTTATGAAGTTATGATACATCCGAGGGATGTATGTATGTTGTAAAGCCTGTTACGTGGATCTAACGTCATTAGCGTTTCCCAAACTGGCTGGGCTATTGGCTAGCTAGCTAGTTGCTAACATCAGGGTTAGCTAGCATGGCTGTATTAAGATCATGCCTACATTAGAGCTGAAGATCTTTGCCCGAACCCGACGGGACCCGACAGGACCCGACGGGTTTAAAAAGCTGTCAATCAAAATGTACGGGTCGGGCTCGGGCCGAACTCTGTTGGGCTCGGGCCTTTTCGGGCCGTACTTTTAAGGCCCGATTACAGCTCTAGCCTACATAACATTACCACAGACATAGTGATTACATGGCCTTCGTTCTCTCTTATCATACATCCGAGGGGTGTATGCTGTAAAGCTTGTAACGTGGATGAGAGATGAAGCCATGGGTGAGCTCTGTTTACGAAACTGCAGGCTAACTGCTAGCGCTAGCTAGCTAGTAGCACGACATAATGATTAAATCTCCTTGGTTGTCTAGCTAAATACATCTATCGTTTATTTAGCTAAGCATGTAAACGATCAGGAACAATGAAAACACAATGTTTAACGTTAGTGAATATTTTAAACAATGAAAACGGCGAGTTTATGAGTTTGCCACTACAAGTCATATAGCTAAGAGACACGAGAGATAAGCTCATGAACGAGCATGTTGCTACCGGTTGCTAAGACAACACAAACAAATTGTTGCTAGTGCGCGTCCATCGTGACGTCATGGGCCAAGAATGCGGAAGAGCCGAGCTCCATGTTTGCTTTATGCGATTTTTGAGCGCTCTCATTGGAAAGTACGGGGCTTCCTGCCGAACACTGTATCCAGTTCTCTTAATACATTCATGGGCAGAACGGATCGTGTACCGACAACTCCCATACTTTGGAAGCTTTTGCTCTAACTCAAAGGAGTCATCTCCCTCCACTATTTTTCAAATCGAAGCAGTGAAGGCAGGGGTAGGGGGTGGGGCAGAGTGATAGAGAAAGACAAAGAGGAGCAGATTAACCAGCAGGGCGCGAACATTGTGATGGTTTGGCCCGCCCCCTATGCTTAAGCCACGCCCCTTTCATAACATTTCAACTGTTTAAGGTATACCCTTGTGTGAGGTATCATTGAACTCAGCAGAGACTTCATTTTTCATTGGTGATGGTTTTACCCGCCCCCTAAGCTTTAGCCACGCCCCCTTTTATAACTAATGACCCGTTTGATGTAGACCCTTGTGTGAGGTATCATTGAACTCAGCAGAGACTTCCTTCTTCATTGGGGATGGTTTAGCCCGCCTCCTATATTTAAGCCACGCCCCCTTTTATAACTAATGACCCGTTTGATGTAGACCCTTGTGTGAGATATCATTGAACTCAGCAGAGAGTTCCTTTTTAATTAGTGATGGTTTGACCCGCCTCCTTTGCTTTAGCTACGCCCCTTTTCACAGATAATGAACTGTATGACGTAGAGTCTTGTGTGAGGTATCGTTGAACTCGGCAGGGAGTTCTCTTTTCATTGTTGACGATTTGCGGCGTCTGAGTGACGCGCAAATGCACGGTCGCAAGGAGCGGTGTCCGCCGTTAACCCCGACGCGCATGGAGGCGCGAGGGCCCGTCCATCGCCGCTCGTAGCTTTAATTTCTTTCTATTCTTTTTTCCGTCAAATGAGTTGGCTTTTTGAGGGGCTTAACAAAACTCACCAAAACAAAAATGGCTCGCTAGCACCCCCTAGAAAGTTAAAAAAATTGAGCCCCTGCAGTGCGTTTAACGTAGACTCACGAAACTTGGTACACATATGTAACATGTCAAAATGTACAAAAAACGTCATTAGAGTCATACCCTTAACCCAACAGGAAGTCCGCCATTTTGATTTCAAAGTTCGAAATTAGTGCGATTTCGGCCATTTCCACATGTCGTATTTTAACGAACTTCTCCTAGAGATTTCATCCGATCAACTTCAAACTCGGTCTGTGCCATCTTATGATGTTAAAGATGAAAAGTTGTTAAAAGAAAAACTTTTCGTCATAGGGCGTGGCCGTGACGGGGCGGCCATTTTGTGCGTTTCGCCGCCGAAACAGGAAGTGGGTGTAACTCGAGTGTACATTGTCCAACTGGATCGAAACTTTTCAGGATTCATAAGAGTCCAACCCTGAGGACAAATAAAGGCCGATATTTACTTAAAGTCATAGCGCCCCCTATGGCAACAGGAAGTAGGCCTAAAAGTCAAGGTGCTATACTTTAACGAACTCCTCCTAGAGATTTCATCCGATGGACTTGGACTTGGATGGACTGGTCTGTATCATCCCAACACCATAAAGATGAAAAGTTATTAAAAGAAAAACTTTGTCAGATGGTGTGGGCGTGGCGTGGTGGCCATTTTGAGTGTTTAGCGATGAACAAAGAAGTTGTTGTAACTTGAGTGTACGTTGTCGTATCTGCCCGAAATTTCTCACGATTGACAAGGGTCAAGGCCTGAGGACTCCTACAGGCCAAAATTGACTTTAGCTCATAGCGCCCCCCGCTGGCAACAGGAAATGCGCCTTATATGACAAACATCATCCCATTTACATGAAACTTATGTGTGGTCTACATGTGATACTGAGCCGCCCCCTATAATATGACCACGCCCCCTTACTCAGACCACGCCCCCTTTCATAACATTTGTACTGTTTAAGGTAGAGTCTTGTGTGAGGTGTCTTTGAACTCAGCACAGAGTTCCTTTTTAATTGGTGATGGTTTGACCCGCCCCCTAAGCTTTAGCCACGCCCCCTTTTATAACTAATGACCCATTTGATGTAGACCCTTGTGTGAGGTATCATTGAACTCAGCAGAGACTTCCTTCTTCATTGGTGATGTTTGGCCCGCCCCCTATGTTTAAGCCACGCCCCCTTTCATAAATGGTGACCCGTTTAACCTGTTAAGAAACGGCTGAAATTTCATGCTTTTTGGTCTAAACGTCATATCCAAATTAAAAGTGGTACAGCTCCCATATACTTTGACACTCTAGGGTGTGCCTGACATCATTGGAAATGTTTTGATACAAGTGTCAGGGTGATTCTAGGCCTTACTGACACAGAGTTACAGAGGCTAGAATGGAGTTCTTTTTATTTCCGTCCAAGTCATACATCTGTAAAATGATTAAAATAAAATACTGTAAACACATCTGGTAAGATACAGATACACCCATGCCATAGCCATTTGTCTCAGCTTACTATATAAAAAATCCAGAAGCCAAAATACTCAAAAATTGATTTTATATGAATTCTTTTCTACAGAAATGTCTGTCAGTTTTTCTTATTTCAATTTGAAAAGTGCAAAGAAAAAAGCCAATAAAGTACATAATAAAACACTTCTCAAATACACAAACACACCCACATCAATCACACAATACTAGAAAAAACTAAATACATAAATATATAGAAATCAGTCATTACAAATTCCATATGTAAGGGGCACTTATAATGTAGAGTGAAGTGCTGCCTTTCTAACGAACTTTTCAAAAGTGGAGAAGATACCAAAATAGTTTACTCAGAACATATAGCCGGCATTTATTAAACATCAATTGTCCAACAGTATGACCTTGTTTCTCTTTTCTTTTGTAATGTCCTTTTAGTTGTGAAAATCTGTATTTCTCTTAGTTTTCAATCTTTTTACACTTAAGTTAAATGAAATTAGGTCATAAAATTACCTCAGAGCTCGGATAACCCGAAAAAAAAAACCAAAGTCCATCTACCCGGGTAGTATGTTTATGTAGTATGGTGAGATCTCGCGCTTATCTGTACGATGCAAAGAAGAAATGGTGAGTAGAAGCAGTCCGTGTTGCAGGCAAGATGATCAGAGCCCTCTGCTCCTCTGCCTCGTGTGTCCAATAGCGAACACGTCCAATGGAACTCCCTCTCTCTCCCTCTCTTTAGGGAATACAATGACGCCCACTACGAGCATGTAGGAAGCTGGGGAGAGAAGCGAGCGGCGATAACAAGTGCGTAAATGGAAAACTGTTTCGCGTTTTTCCGATTCGGCCAGAAACTTCAACATTGTGAGGCGAACAGATCGTTTTGGAATGTAAAGCTTGGATATTACATTTCCTTGGACTCTGGGGGATTTAAGAAAATCAAGTTTTGGGCAAAATACCACTTTGTTGCTGAAAGGACAACGAAAACAGGTATGCATGCACTCTCGGCTCTACAGACCAGCTGCACAGATTAATGAATTGTTTTATTTTCTGTTACTTTGTAACAGTTGTGTAACTGCTATAAATCATCTTATGCTTTGTATGTGGGCTTAAATTAATCATTAGCTTTCAATTGGTGTGTCGCATGGCTGTATATTTTGAAGATGTAATGCTTTAAAGTTATAAAAACGCTAATGAGTGGAAGTTTTATCGAGGTTACAGCGACGCCAAAGTCACAAAGTGTTCCGTTGACGGGACAGTGATCCTTGAGAGGTTAAGGTAGAGTCTTATGTGAGGTATCAATGAACTCAGCAGAGACTTCTTTTTTTATTGGCAAAGGTTTGGCCCGCCCCCTAAGCTTTAGCCACGCCCCCTTTTATAACTAATGACCCGTTTGATGTAGACCGTTGTGTGAGGTATCGTTGAACTCAGCGGGGAGTTCCCTTTTCATTGTTGACGATTTGCGGTGTCTGAGTGCCGCACAAATGCACGGTCGCAAGGAGCAGCGTCCGCCAGTAACCCCGACTCACACAGAGGCGCGAGGTCCCATCCATCGCTGCTCGCAGCTTTAATTGTTTCTGCAATAGCACCACCTAGTGGTGGATATGAGTATTTCTTTGAATATTTGCAATTTTCACCAGTTGTGACATGTGTGTACATTTTTGTGAGTTTTCGTGCATTCTAACCCCCTCAAAAATGCCAAGAAGGACTCGGAAAAATAATAATCTGAGCAAAAACAATAGGTCCTTGCAGTTTCACTGCTCGGGCCCTAATAATTCATTCAGTTTCAATAGGGCCTTCACCTCTGTCGGCGCTCGGGTCCTAATAATTCCTTCAGTTTCAATAGGGCCTTTGCTGCTGTCGGCACTCGGGCCCTAATAAATCTAATCTGCTTCTGTTGAACAACAAACAGGTGACATGAGCTATTAGTGATACAATACCGACCCAAAGCAAAATTACATATTTGGGCATCACCATCCATACATCGCTACAGCGGGTTGTCCAGGACACCTATGAACCTATACTAAGTAATGTTCAAAGAGATCTGGCTAATTGGTCTGCGCTGCCGGCATTGCTACAGTCCAGGATTGCTGTTGTTAAAATGAACATAGTTCCTCGTGTGAACTTCTTAAGTACAATGATTCCTACTTCCTATTGCACGTTCTGTCAACCTGAACAAACTGGAACTTTCCTGCACATGGTCTGGGAAAGTTAGTTCTTTTGTAGATTATGGTGAACTTGTGTGTGTTGTAGCAGTGCTTTGCTATTGAGAACGAGGTACCATGCTAGTGTTAGCATTAGCGTTAGCATGCTAATGCTACGAGCTAACGGTTGCGGTTAGCCAGCTCATTTCAGATTGTGACGTCACAGTCCGAGCCGATTTTGAACAGCTCACCAGGAGACTGAAGGCAGGACACATTCAGAAACCGTATCTCACTCAAAACAGCATGGATGGATTTTTTTCAAAGTTTGTATGTGTGTGGAAGCACCAGAAACACAAAAGAACACCCCAAATACCAGAAAAAGTGTTTTTTTTCATAATATGGGCACTTTAAGATATCATGGATAAGACTTGCTTTCAAAAAAGGCTAGCAGACTAGCTACTGCATATTGCCTGTGAAAAGGCTAATGATTATATCTATTGGTTATGGAAAGTATAATGTTGCTTTTCATCACTATTGCTAGCTGTGGGTATTTTGTTGAATGAATGTTAGTACAAATTGTGAGTTTAACTGTTTAACTGGAGTTTATGGTGAAGTAGCTAACTTAAAGAGGCTAATTTTTAGTGCATTCTTTCTACAGTTACAGGGAGGGATAAATAAGCACGCAAGTCTTAATGCCTCTAGATTACAACACTGTAGCTTAAGTTATGGTAAAATAATACAATTTGAGAGATGTTTACATGCAATTTATGCAATTATATTTAGGATAGTGTTAATGTTACTAAGGTTCCATACAACTTGAATTAGAAATGCATTGTTTGTATAAAGGTTGCCTATTAATATAAATGTGCTTTTGGTACATGAAAGGGATTTATATACGTTTGATACCTAAGAGAAGAAATTTAAGAACGGTTGTACAAACTGAATAGAGGTTTAGATATTTCAATAGGGGTTAACTGAAATATGACCTCATTTTATTTTCATTGTAGCCTAAGCAATTGATTTTATTACTGAATAGTAATTGAGAGAAATTTTTTGGCCTTATCTACAGGTGGAGGAGGTGAAAAGGCTACGCAGGGGAGGCCCAGTCCACAGAGGGATATTGAATCACATCGATTCTTCACATCCCAGAGACTTCCAGGGTTTAGAGATTCCCAGTTCAGGATCGAGACTCTGAACATAGATGGATTTCCCTTGATTCATTCTTCATGGTGGAAGGACAAACGGAAACCAAACTCATATGGGACCCAATGTTGAACATCTCTGAACTCTTGTCATCAAAGAACAATTGAGCTCATAGAACTGAAAAGGGTTTCTTTTGTGTGCACACTTTATTTTTTTCAGTTAGTTTATCTGTATGTATGCCATATTTCTGTGTATATTAATACCACTTTACTTGAGGTCAAAGAATATATTTGTTACACTGTCATAATGTGGTAATGACAGCAAGTCTTATCTATGATATCTTAATGAAAAACACAAATGTTACCACTTTACTTGAGGTCAAAGAATGTTTTCTTTACACTGTCATAATGTTGTCATGACAACAAGTCTTATCCATGATATCTTAATGACAAATACAATTGGTACCACTTTACTTGAGGTCAAAATATGTATTAGTTACACTGTCATAATATGGTAATGACAGCAAGTCTTATCTGTGATATCTTAATGACAAATACAATTGGTACCACTTTACTTGAGATCAAAGAATGTATTTGTTACACTGTCATAATGTGGTAATGACAGCAAGTCTTGTCTATGATTTCTTAATGACAAATAAAAATGTTACCCCTTTACTTGAGGTCAAAGAATGTTTTCGTTACACTGTCATAATGTTGTCATGAAAGCAAGTCTTATCCATGATATCTTAATGACAAATACAATTGGTACCACTTTACTTGAGGTCAAAATATGTATTAGTTACACTGTCATAATGTTGTCATGACAGCAAGTCCTATCAATGATAGCTTAATGACAAATACAATTGGTACCACTACTTGAGGTCAAAATATTTATTAGTTACACTGTCATAACAGTATCATGAGACCCAGTCTTGTGAAATTTCCTGTCAGACATCTATCTGAAAAAGTGCTAGAATTGGTCTCTAATCTTGCACAATGTGAATTGTGAATTTCTGTTTATGTCAAGTTGTCATGACAAAGACATCCTCTGGTAATGTCATCCTGGTTAATGTCAAGTTGTCATTACAAAGACATCCCAAACTAATTTAATGTCAACTTGTCATGACCAAGACAACTTCTGGTAATGACACTTTGATTAATGTCAAGGTGTCATAATCAAGACAAATTTAATGTCAAGTTGTCATGACCAAGACAACTTCTGGTAATATCACTTTAAATAATGTCAAGTTGTCATAATCAAGACAAGCCCAACAATGTCAACTTGTCATGACAAAAACCGAATGACACTTAATGACAGAAGTCATAAACGTTTATGACTTGTTTATAAGGTTTATGACACATTCATGACAGTGTCATGTCATAGTTATGACAGTGTCATGTCATGGTTATGTCGGTACTGTCAAGTAAAGTGTTACCAAATAATCAAGCAACACTTATGTCTTTGTTAACTACTGTCGTTGATTGGGAGTAAAAGTTAACAGAGGGTAAAATGATTTGTCTCACCAGCATGTGCTCTTTGTTCTAAAGGAAAGTTTGCCGCGATCCTTGGGTTTAAATGGGTCTATGACTTCCGGGGTAACAGGAAGTTAACTGGCATTTTAAGTATTACAATTTGCAGCCATCAAGATGTCTTGTGGCTTGGTCTAATTTGAATGTGAATCATATAAATGATATGCTGTAAAGGTCTAGTTTTTTAGATATATTAATGTTGGCTGTATAGAGCCGTGACTGTCTATCCACCTGAGCCACCCCTGTATTGTGTTGTGTTGGTATTTTCCAATTTGAGGGGCGGGGCTTCAGGCTATATAGCTTAGCAGTAGTATTTGTTCAGAAGACAGAGCTTGAGGAAAACATGAGGGAGTAGGATGTAAGTCTGTTTGATATCCTGAGAGTGGTGACTTGATTTAAGGTCAATTTGTGAACAGTTGTCTACTTATATTATCTGATTGTTTTGACTCCCAATGTTCTCATCTGACATGAAACAGCAAGCTAAACTCGTTCCTTCAAAAGGTTTTCCTCCGAACAGGCGGTGTGTTGTACTTGGCAGGTAAGTTTAATGAAGAAAAGGTAAAACTGAAATAACAAAAACATAACAAAATACAGGTAAGTATTTTCTGTATTACCATTAATTTGTAAGTAACATCTTTATTTTAACCCTTTACAGGTTGCACCTTCAAAATGTATTAATTAACATACAGTTGAGTAAACAAATAAATAAAATCAGCACAAAACAAATAATATGTCCCTAAATTAGGTCTTAAGCTATTAAATTAAATATACTCACTGGCGATGCCCCATGGATGAACAGAAGATGGATGGATAGAGATTGCGTTAACTACATGTGCTTCTTCAAAATGACCGCAAGTGCAGCACAACAGGAAAAGCCCCACCCACAGAAAATCCAAATTACAAAATAAAACACCCACCTTCAAAATAAAAGCATTCTAAATTAAACAGTCTCTTGTAACTTTCTTCGTTACACCACGCTCCCCGCCTGGCATCTGTAGGATGCCACATATACTTTAATCTAAACCACCTCTGACTCCAAGAGTAGAACGACCTCAGAGACCGGTCTCAGGTAAATCCTGGGGGGTTGGTGGGAGGCTACCTTTACTTCCACTTTCCGAACTAGCCCATCATTACTCCGAAAGGCCTTTGCTATTACTCCCATTGACCATTCATGCCTTCTTGCTTGTTTGTCCTGTTGGAACCTAACAGTTATGATCAAGACTATTCTGTGAGGCCTGAAGCTTCCCCTGAGGCCAAAGAGCGGCCTGTAGGGAAGTCACCAGCCTCTGACCCCTCACTCCTAACAAAGGAGCCTCCAAAATGGAGATTGTACCTCCAAGACATGAGGAAAATGGCAGACTGGTGGAGGGCTTGAGAACTGCAACGACGAATTCTCACACCTTCGTTGAGTTCGATTGATTTTGTTGGCCGCGGCTCCTTGAACGAAGACTTTACTCGCCGCCAGCAGGCGGCGGAGGGGAGATAAAAGTAGCCGGAGGTCACGGCCCGGGGCTCTTCGTGGTTTCATTGCCGTAAGAAGACACATCGTTCAGCGCTGTTCGAGAATCAACATCGTATCATTCGCTGGTCGAGTGAGACGTTTGTATCGTTCGTGATACAAAAGGGTCCTGGTGAATACGAAGCCCGTGTTACACCAAATCTGCAGAGGGGTAAATCAGCCCCGTCTCAAGGAAAAGAGACAACGCGTTTTGCTCAAGTCGACTGGACCGGTGTCCCGCGCCACTGCCCTGGACGGTACGGGTCGTTAATCTCTGGCAAGAGTTAACTCAGTTTTGTTCACCGGAAAAATACCCGGGATAAGCAACGGACTGTACACCAAAAGTAAGAGGCTTTTATAGTTCTGGGCAGATTTGAGAACTAGGGTGTTTATTAATGAGTAAAACGTATTGCTATTTTGTTTACCATTAATGTGTGATCGGACCGCTGCGTCCTATGTGCTGTTGTGAAGAATATCACTGATCAAGATATTGTTGAAAGTTGTGTTGAACTGTAGCTGATAACTCCCGCCGAGGAGGAATTACTGTACAAGCTAAGTCAGCTGCACGCTCGTAGAGTGTGCCGGGGAATAAACGCTCTTTACCGTTAACCCTCAGGAACCTAAGACCATTTTTACAATTACTTTTCCGTCTGGTTTTATTTTCTAAAAAAGCTTGTAAAACATCAACCCTGTTGTCCACAGTCAATCAATGTACATCATTTTTTTCAGGAAAAACTGGGCTTTTAGAATATTTGTGCTGTAGTGAGGTCAATTGAATGTAAAATAAGGTTGTATGACTTTAAAAACAAATAAATAAATAAAACGGAAAATGAATCTCACAGATATTTATTGATATCACACACAGAACAATAAAAGCTAAGCCAATCTCCTGTCTAAATCAGTTCCCATATGTCTTGGGTGTCAAACTGTGAAGAAATAAACATTATAACTTATAAAGTTGACAAAATATATACATTTTTTAAAAAGAAGTCCAGACGCTTTTGCCAATAATCAAAATAATAATGTCAAATGTATTGATATCACACACAGAGAAATGGTACACAAGAATTTGTGTTGTCTAAAACAGTTCTCCTATATATTTGGAGTCATCCAGTGCAAAAATAAACATAATAAACGTTATAACTCATATAAATGACAAACTATTTACATTTCTTCAAAAAAAGGCCCAAATGTATCCCAAATATCTAAACAGTGACGCCATTATCTCTCTTTTTCACTTTACTCTTTGTTCTCGCTCGGTTTTCGGATTTCCTACGGTAAGTGAACTCACCTTTCCACTGTGACGGACCTGCATTCCCATTGAAGAAAAACGTAAACACACTTGCAAAGCATCATGGGAGATTTATACTAGACGGCAGAAACACAGACGTAGCTGAAGAAATGACCGAAAACGTGATAAATTATGGACATCGAGTGGATAAATCTCGGATGTAAGCGTTTGGATTTATTGCTGAACAACTCCGAAAAGACGCACGAGCTCCAGGCTGTATAGAAAACCTGCTGTAAAGGCTACGAAGACAGAAAACACATCACTGTGATCAGTAGCTTCGTAGCTATTAGCTGTTGAAATCGGCTAACAGCTAGCGGCAAAACTGACCGAAAACTAGATAAATTACGGACATCAAGTGGATAAATCTTGGATGTAAGAGTGTGGATTTATTGCTGAACAACTCTGTAAAGAGGCACAACTTCCAGGCTGGATATAAAACCTTCTGTAAAGGCTACAAAGACACCAAGACAGGGCCGTGATGGCTAACTTGTTAGCTTTCAGCTGGAAAAAACGGTAAGAAAATCGATTAAACTTTCATTAAATAATATAAATATTTATCGGAGGTGCCGTGTTAGATCATGGACGATCTAGTCGGGCGCTGGGGTTAAACAAACCTCAGATTCTGCTATAACGCCACGTTAAGTTAGAATCTCGAGTAAAACGAAGAGAGCGGTTAGTCCCATTACCCCAGAGATCAAGGTTTTAAGTGTTTGTTCCATAAATCGTGTTTTCCCTCCCTTTCTCTCTCTCTCTCTCTTTTCACTCTCACACACACACACACACACACACACACACACACATACAAGCTAGCCACGTAGCTCCCGAGCTAACGTTGCCAGTTAACCACGTGGAGCTTGTATAGAGCTAACGCTTGACTTAGCATAAACGTGTGCGTTGCCTAGCAACCCCCCCCCTCGGCTTCTTCACCCCCTCCTCGTGCACCCAGCACTACTACCGCCCTCTTGAGGCTAAATAGTTATGTGCAGCTCACCGGAGTAGCCATTTTAGTAGTTTTGTGTTAGACTACATTTCGACACCACCCCCTCCACTTTCACTCACTCTCACACACACGCCACACAGACACAGAGGTGTCCATGCTACATGCTGTTTTGTTTTGCTTTGTTTTTGATTGTGATATTGTAAAAAGGGTATATAAGTTTATTATTGAAGGATTGCTGATTGGCTACTGATAATTGTGACGTTAATAAATCTTATTATACTTAATTAGCAGTTGCTTGTGATTATTTGTGTACTTATTGTAATAATTGCTGGCTGGACGGGTCTGTGCTCGAAATCACCCCTTCCTTTGAATCCTTTTAAAGGATTTTAACAGAAATGGGACTGTTCCACAGTTTGATTATTGGTCCCTGACTTACAGGGTGGTGCCCCGTTGTGATTGTTTGTCGATTTGATAAAGTTATTAATAACCATATTCATAACTTTATTAATATTGATAAAACATATTTGATAATTTGATAATGATCAAATCTGTACCCTACTAGAGTATCCTACAGTCCTTTAGCAGCACTATGTCTCCATCCTTGAGATTTGGCTTCTTGGTATGCCACTTTTGTCTGCTCTGAAGTGTGTTCAAGTACTCCAGCCTCCATCTTGCCCAGAACGCATCTGCTAATGCCTGAACTCTCTTCCATTCATGTTTCAATAGATTGGTATCCAAGAAGTTCCCAGGAGGAATTGGTGGAGTCCCAATCTTCTGCGTAAGCAGCATTGCTGGAGTAAGTATCAGAGGCGCTTCCGGGTCTGAGGAGACTGGTATCAATGGCCTAGAGTTAATTATGGCCATGACCTCTGCCATCAATGTGCACAGGACTTCATGGGTAATCTTCGACCTCCCTTCTTGGAGCAACATTGAATCCAGGATACGCCGTGCTGTTCCTATCATGCGCTCCCAACGTGGGCATTTATGCAGCTTGAAGCAGTCATCAACTCAATCACTTCTACATGGACAGCTCTTGTGGACATACAAGTGAACAATATCACCCACCTCTTGCTGTTGGCTCTTCCACCTCTGGTCCGGCGCGCCACAACTTCCCAAGGCCCAAAGACGTCCAGACCTACATAGGTAAATGGAGGCTCTTGCTGCAGGCGCTCTGGGGGGAGGTCCGCCATCTGCTGCTGTTCCAACCTGCCACGCAATTTTCTGCACGTCACACATTTGTAGATAAGGCTGCTGATGGCTCGTTTTGCTCCCACTATCCATAGGCCACTTCCACGCACAGCGCCTTCGGTGAAGTGCCTTCCCTGGTGTTTGACCTGTACGTGGTGATGGCGAATAAGCAACACGGCGAGATGATGCTTGCCAGGGATAAAGATGGGATGAGTCTCATCTGCAGGTAGGTTTGAATGGATGATGCGTCCTCCTACACGTAGCAGACCCTCTTTGTCCCTCACAGGATGCAACTTCTTTAGAGGACTACTCCCAGGTAGGTCTTGTTTCCTTTCAAAACATGTCATCTCTTCTGCATAGACCTCGCGTTGCACACTCTTTATGATGAGGTGTTCTGCCTTGGTTAACTCAGCACTTTTAACGCCTTTCTTGCAGTAGTGCCATCCAACACATTCTGCATCCTGTGCTGGTTTGTGGAAGCTTTGTGCCACATGTAACAGTCGAGCTACAGCTCTTGTCAGTCGACTCCATGATGAAAAGCGTTCAAAACGCTTAGTGTCCAGTTGTTCTCCTGAGACCTTTGTCGAGAGCGCTGTGACCTTTGGACGAAGTTCCACGTCCGAGTCTGGATCAACCAGTTCAAAGGCCGTAATGTCTGATGACGACTTCTCAGGTTCCATCAAAAATCTTGGTCCCACCAACCAACTGGTTCCTTTCAATTGGCTTGCAGGCACAGATCTTGAGCCGAGATCAGCTGGATTGCTTTCCGTGGCTACATATTTCCACTGACTCGGATGACTGGACTGTCTGATGCGCTGCACGCGGTTATTCACATATACGTAGAACCTTCGAGATTCATTACTTATATAACCCAACACAACCTTACTGTCCGTGAAGAACGTGATCCTGTCCAGCTTAAGCCCTATTTCCTCCCTGATCTGGTCCGCAATTTCTGTGGCCAACACTGCGGCGCAGAGTTCTAGTCTTGGGATAGTAAGCTCTGCCAGAGGTGCCAGTTTGGCTTTGCCGAGTACGAAGCTGACTTCTGTGCGACCTTCGTCAGTTTCCACCTTTAAGTAGGCAACTGCTGCAATTGCCTTTACCGAGGCGTCAGAAAAAATGCACAGCTCTGTGCCTTTGGCCCTAATCAGTGAACATGTAGCATAGGTGCGACAGATGTTCAGATCATTAAGCTCTTGCAGTGAGTCCTGCCACCGTTGCCACTTCTCAAATTTCTCCAGAGGCAGAGGTGTGTCCCAATCTGTACCTTGAGAGACCAGTTCTCGTAGAAGGAGTCTGCCCTCGACCGTCACAGGTGCCAAGAAACCCAAAGGATCGAACAAGCTGTTGATGGTCGAGAGCACCCCTCTGCGCGTGAAGGGTTTCTGGGGCTTGGGAATGTTAAAGGTGAATGTATCCCTTGTCATATCCCAGGCCACTCCCAGACTGCGCTGGGTGGGTAAGTCGTCAACTGCAAGGTCCAGAGTTTCCACACCCTTGGCTCGATCTTCCTTGGGAAAGGCATTTATAACATCGACCTTGTTCGAGGTGATCTTGTTGAGCTTTATGTTGTAACCTGCCAGCAGATTTTGGGCTCTCTTTAGAACATCAACTGCTTCGACTTCAGTCGGAAAGGACCGCAAGGCGTCATCCACATAGAAGTCTTTCTTAATGAATTCACAAACATCCCTGCCAAACTCCTTCTCTCCCTCCTGTGCTGCTCTCCTCAACCCGTAGGTTGCCACAGCAGGTGATGGGGAGTTTCCAAACACGTGGACCCTCATCCGGTAATCCACCACTTCACTTTCAGGATTGTTGTCCTTGAACCACAAAGAGCGCAAAACATCTCAATGTTCTTCCTGGACCAGAAAGCAATAAAACATTTGCCCAACGTCCGCAGTTATGGCAACCGGTTCCTTCCTGAACCTAAGAAGAACTTCCAGAAGACCGTTGTTGAGATTGGGCCCCTGAAGCAAGACCTCATTCAGCGAGACACCCTCAAAGCGAACACTGGAGTCAAAAACCACCCTGATTTTACCGGGTTTGTGCGGGTGGTAGACTCCAAAAATGGGAAGGTACCACACCTCCCTTCCCTCTGGCGGTGGTGCCAACTCTGCATGGTTGTTATCCAAAATCCCTTGCATGAACTCCTGGAAGACTTCTTTCATACTGGGTCTCTTCTGAAAGGCTCGCTGCAATGACATAAGCCGTTGGTGTGCCTGCTGCCTGTTGTTAGGGAGACGCTTCCTTGGGTTTCGAAAGGGCAAGGGTGCCACCCAGCTGCCACTTTCATCCTTAATAAACCCCTTGTCCATCAGCTGTAGGAAGTTCAGTGACTGGCAGTGACTGGCTCCCCGCCATGAACCTCGGGAGGGCTCTGCTCTTTGGAGCATTTTTGACCCTTGTAAGAGACCAGCTCCTTTGACTCTCTTGGAGCAGGACCAAAGTGCAGTGCAGCCACATAACGTTCACTTCCACACTCTGCACACTCGATTGAAGCGTCACAGTCCTTGGCCTGGTGGGAGACTGAAGCACAGCAGCGAAAACACACTCCCTTGTCCCTGAGGAATTTCTTCCTGTCATCCAAGAGCATAGCTCGAAAGCTCTTGCACTTGTTAAGTGCGTGTGGTTTTTTTATGTAAGGGACATAGCGTGTTCACGTCTTCTGTTTGGTTCCCCTCTCTATCTGTAGTCATTTCCTTGTTGATCACACTTGTCTTATGCACAGACACAGGATTCTTGTAATTGAGATTCCCCATTCTCTCCTTTTTCAGAGCAAATAATATTAATACGGCCACTGATGAAGAAAATATTAACGTGAGATAACTTCTATAATCGTTGGATTTCGATTTAGTTTTCTTGACAGGCTTAAGTGTTCATGACAAGATATAACCATGATAAATCTGGTGATGATCATCGTTGTTTAGATACATTAAACCACTTTAAGCTTTTTCACGTTATGGGCCTCAACAGACCTAAGAAAAAACTAAAAACACAGCCATAATAACCAGGTTTGTGTAACAGTTACAAGTGGTTGTATGACGCTGAAAGTGCCGGTAACAACGAAGAAGACCAATAGCCTCAATCTCTTCAAGAAACTCCCGCCCCCACGACCCAGATAGATTCACATCCCTTTAGAGCCCAAAAATAATAATTAAAGCTCCTCAGGGGTTATGATGCTCTAGCCACAGCTCCAAATTACAGACATCATTTTTTTATCAGATTAAGCTTAATTCAACTTTTAACCTTTTGGGTTAACATCACAGCCGTTACAGCCCTGACTTATCATATAAGTGCAGAATGGCTATATTAGCTGAACTTTTTTTTTTTTTCAAGCTTAATGTGCACAGCTGAATTTAGACTTTAATACAGCAGTTCAAACTAAAATTACCGAGTGACATCTCATCACAAAATATACTGTATATTTACCCAGCGGTAATCGTTGCACAGTTCACAGCCAACCTGATCTCACAGAATTCCATGAAATGAACACGGGCCCTTAACTCAAAATCCGTGGCAGTTTCACGGAATTGCAACAAAATCCGTGAAACTCCCACGGAATAATTCCATTAAATGAACACGGATCGCCAACGGATCGCCAAATTCCGTGATGGGCCCACGGAAGAATTCCGTGAAATGAACACGGATCGCCGAAAAAGAAACACGGGCTTACGTGACACGCGAGAAGAACGGAGCGGTTGGGTTCAGGAAAAGGTCGTGGGTGGGCTTACGGTTCAGTGACACGCGACAAGAACGGGACGGTTGGGTTCAGGAAAAGGTCGTGGGTGGGCTTATGGTTCCGTGCCATACGCGGGACATGCTTAAAAAAACAAAAACAAAAAACAACTGACAAACGCACGCCACCCGCGGGACACGAACTCCGCTCTCTTGGATGAAAGTCCTGTGTTTTACCCATCCACCACCCCAACCAACCTCCTTGCGCAGAATTCCGGCCTTACATACTACTCACTACCGTGCTACGTCATCTTCTCATTGACTTTACATTGGTATTGTTTTCCGTGGTGGCCACACGGAATTTTCACACATTCCGTACCACCACCACGGAATGAGCTGTTATCAGGCCGTGCCCATTTTACGGAATTCAGTGAGACCAGGCTGTTCATAGCAGTCCATCCACAAATGCCTGCGCAGCTCGGGGGGACTGGAAAGCATGTGGGATGGCGGAAAAGCGCATGGAGAAGCGGATGTTACATCTGATCAGACGTTCACACACCTTGTTGAAGCTGCACCACTTCTCCTTCACTGCAACTGAGAAATCCTGCTGAATGTACAGCTTCTGGAGCTTGTTTTCAGTGGTAGCTAGCATGTCCTACAGTGTGGACACTCAGCCCTTAGCCCTGTCCAGTCTTTCACTGTTGCCGTCCACCTGGGTTGTCATAACTTCCAGTGCATCCGTGAATTTGGCCAGGTTCTCCTCTAATAACTTGCCGATGCTCTCAGTAACTTCCTGAACTAGCTGTGAGTAGTAGCCACCTGCACCGGAGCCTTCATCTTGCGCTTCGACGTTCACTCGGCCCCTCGTAGTTCTTTGAGATTTACTTGGATTTTCGGGCGGAACCGAAATAGCTGACTGGATAAACCATCTGTCTATCTATCTATGATAGACGGGCCAAATCAACCAATCAGATCAATGAAGCATATGAAAATACAACCACAAGACCCTGCTGCTGCAGGCAAATCATAGCTCGTTAGCTCAGCAAGCAAGCAACATGTCGGTAAAGGATATGTAAAAGCTCAAATATGGGCCGTTTTATGAAAATGGATGGCTAATTGCAAATGTTGTCAGACTGTGTGTCGGAGTTCAGCGGCCAGTGCTGCCTGGGTTGCTACATCACCGCCCTGCCTGTCCTCCGTCACAGACCCCGGCCTGCTGGGAGCTCGATTGAGCTTGGCTGGCATCCCGGTGCTCAATACCCGCGCAAACTTACCCTTTTCTGGGTGACTGGACTACCACACGGCGCTGCCCTGACAGAGCTTCAGGGCCTGCAGCTCGCTGTTCTCCCTCCCCTCTTCCTGCTACCACCCGGCCGGTGAGTGACTGACTGACTGAATCGGGGAAGTAAACGCCTCTTGTCGGCGAGTCTCATTGATAGAGCTGCGGTAAGCAGTCCATCAATGAGAGCCATCAATGAGAGCTAGCTAGCCTCCTCCTAACTATGACATTCACAAAAATGCATTCAATTGAAATCCGAAATCGGACAAGTGTTAGCTAAGCTTTGTAAGACCTTGGGGAACCTGTAATATACATGCCGTGACGGAATTCAAACTGTAAATATGCTATAGTTATGCCGAAAGCGTAGCTAGCTAGCTGCGATATTTCCCCATTGTATTGAATGGGACATATAGCTAGCTAGCTAGCTGCTCCTCCTAACAAGACCCTGAGTTCATAAAAATACCTTAAATTCAAATCGGACACAACAGTTAGCTTTGTAAGACCTTGGGCTAGATGTTATATAAGTGGCGTGACGAAATTCAAACTGTAATTAAAGCTGCGAGCAGCAATGGACGGGCCCTCGCGCCTCTGCGCACGTCGGGGTTACCGGCGGACGCCACTCCTTGCGACCGTGCAAAATTTGGCACTCAGACACCGCAAATCATCACCAATGACAAGGGAACTCCCTGTTGAGTTCAGCGATACCTCACACAAGACTCTGCGTCATACGGTTATTTAGCTGTGAAAAGGGGCGTGGCTAAAGCATAGGGGGCGGGTCAAACCATCACCAATTAAAAAGGAACTCTCTGCTGAGTTCAATGATATGTCACACAAGAGTCTACATCAAACGGGTCATTAGTTATAAAAGGGGGCGTGGCTTAAATATAGGGGCGTGGTCAAACCATCACCAATGAAGAAGGAAGTCTCTGCTGAGTTCAGCGATACCTCACACAAGACTCTGCGTCATACGGTTATTTAGCTGTGAAAAGGGGCGTGGCTAAAGCATAGGGGGCGGGTCAAACCATCACCAATTAAAAAGGAACTCTCTGCTGAGTTCAATGATATGTCACACGAGAGTCTACATCAAACGGGTCATTAGTTATAAAAGGGGGCGTGGCTTAAATATAGGGGCGTGGTCAAACCATCACCAATGAAGAAGGAAGTCTCTGCTGAGTTCAATGATATCTCACACAAGACTCTACCTTAGATGGGTCAGCATTTATGAAAGGGGGCGTGGCTTAAACATAGGGGGCGGGCCAAACCATCACCAATGAAGAAGGAAGTCTCTGCTGAGTTCGTGGATACGTCACATAAGACTCTACCTTAAACGGGTCACCAATTATGAAAGGGGGCGGGCCAAACCATCACCAATTAAAACGGAAGTCTCTGCTGAGTTCAATGATACCTTACACAAGGGTCTACCTTAAACAGTTCAAATGTTATGAAAGGGGGCGTGGCCTGTGTACGTGGGCGTGGTTAAAGTATATGGGGGGGGCTCAGTATAACATGTAGACCACACATTCTAAGTTTCATGTAAATTGGATGATGTTTGTCATATAAGGCGCATTTCCAGGTCAATTTTGGCCTGTAGGTGTCCTCAGGCCTGGACCCTTGTCACTCGTAAGAAATAGAAAGATAGTTGAACCTCAGATTGAAGAGGAACAATGCGGATTCCGTCCTGGTCGTGGAACAACGGACCAGCTGTTCACTCTCGTAAGGATCCTGGAGGGAGCCTGGGAGTATGCCCAACCGGTCTACATGTGTTTTGTGGATCTGGAAAAGGCGTATGACCGTGTCCCCCGGGAGATACTGTGGGGGGTGCTGCCGGAGTATGGGGTGAGGGGGTCTCTTCTCAGGGCCATCCAATGTACTATGCGACAGCCAGAGAGCTGTGTCCGGGTTCTCGGCAGTAAGTCGGACTCGTTTCAGGTGAGGGTTGGCCTCCGCCAGGGCTGCGCTTTGTCACCAATCCTGTTTGTAATATTTATGGACAGGATATCAAGGCGTAGTCGGGGTGGGGAGGGTTTGCAGTTCGGTGGGTTGGGGATCTCATCGCTGCTCTTTGCAGATGATGTGGTCCTGATGGCATCATCGGCCTGTGACCTTCAGCACTCACTAGATCGGTTCGCAGCCGAGTGTGAAGCAGTTGGGATGAGGATCAGCACCTCTAAATCTGAGGCCATGGTTCTCAGCAGGAAACTGATGGAGTGCCTACTCCAGGTAGGGAATGAGTCCTTACCCCAAGTGAAGGAGTTTAAGTACCTTGGGGTTTTGTTCGCGATTGAGGGGATAATGGAGCGGGAGATTGGTCGGAGAATCGGCGCAGCAGGTGCGGTATTACATTCAATTTATCGCACCGTTGTGACGAAAAGAGAGCTGAGCCAGAAGGCAAAGCTCTCGATCTACCGGTCAGTTTTCGTTCCTACCCTCACCTATGGTCATGAAGGCTGGGTCATGACCGAAAGAACGAGATCCAGGGTACAAGCGGCCGAAATGTGTTTCCTCAGGAGGGTGGCTGGCGTCTCCCCTTAGAGATAGGGTGAGAAGCTCAGTCATCCGTGAGGAGCTTCGAGAGAGAGCCGCTGCTCCTGTGCGAAAGGGAGCCAGTTGAGGTGGTTCGGGCATCTGGTAAGGATGCCCCTGGGCGCCTCCCTAGGGAGGTGTTCCAGGCACGTCCAGCTGGGAGGAGGCCTCGGGGAAGACCCAGGACTAGGTGGAGGGATTATATCTCCAACCTGGCCTGGGAACGCCTCGGGATCCCCCAGTCGGAGCTGGTTAATGTGGCTCGGGAAAGGGAAGTTTGGGGTCCCCTGCTGGAGCTGCTCCCCCCGCAACCCGACACTGGATAAGCGGATGAAGATGGATGGATGGATGAGTTTGTTAAAGTATAGCACCTTGACTTTTAGGCCTACTTCCTGTTGCCATTAGGGGGCGCTATGACTTTAAGTAAATATCGGCCTTTATTTGTCCTCAGGGTTGGACTCTTATGAATCCTGAAAAGTTTTGAGCCAGTTGGACAATGTAGACTCGAGTTACACCCACTTCCTGTTTTGATGGCGAAAAGCACAAAATAGTCGCCCCGCCACGGCCACGTCCTATGACGAAAAGTTTTTCTTTTAAAAACTTTTCATCTTTACCATCTTAAGATGCCACAGACCGAGTTTGAAGTTGATCGGATGAAATCTCTAGGAGGAGTTCGTTAAAGTACGACGTGGAAATGGCCAAAATCGCACATATTTCGAACTTTGAAATCAAAATGCCGGACTTCCTGTTGGGTTTCGGGTAGGGCTCTAATGAAGTTTTTTGTACATATTGACATGTTACATATCTCTACCAAGATTCGTGAGTCTACGTTAAACGCACTGCAGGGGCTAAATTGTTTTAATTTTGTAGGGGGCGCTAAGCGAGCCATTTTTGTGCACCTATTCCCGAAACCCTTAAAATACATAAATTGTTCCCAGTCTTGATGCGACCGCCAAATTTGGTGACTTTTTGAATATGTTAAGCCCCTCAAAAAGCCAATAACTTTGCAGAAAATAATAATTCCTTCAGTTCCAAAAGGGCCTTCGCCGCTGTCAGCACTCGGGCCCTAATAATAATTCCTTCAGTTTCAATAGGGCCTTCGCCGCTGTCGGTGCTCGGGCCCTAAATATATTATAGTTATGCCGGCAGCCGGCCGCGGAGCCCGTAGTGCAATAATCCACAAAGGGTGACTTTGCCTGTGTATGGAGCCCAGCAGGCTGCTGCTTTCTCGTTAGACTGTGTGGAGCTCCTAAAGTCCAACACGTCTTACCAAATTTGCAATTAGCCATACATTTTCGTAAAACGAGAAAACAATTTGAGCTTTATATAGTTGATTTCTCGCATAAAAAGTCTCAGAAGTCAATTTGGTAACAAAACATTGCAGTGTCCGGAATATGAGATCCTGTTGCGTCTCTAATGTGTGTGTATTGGGGATTCGCTCAACCAATCAGCGCGCAGCTCATCTAAATATTCATGAGCATACCATATTTGGAAGAAAAGCTCTTGTTACAAATAGGGCCAAAACACAGGGATGCATGAGGGCCAATAAAATATCAACCAGGCCATTTTCAGGCCTAATTTAGTAGCCTAGAAATCTAGACTCTAGTGGCAGCAAAATTATTTTGCAGCCAGGGGGGTCTAAGCACTCTCTGTTACCTTGCGAGATGGAAAAACCAAACTCTGGTCAGGTTAATCACATTGTGTATAGTGTTGGTGGGTGGGCTTATGGCTGCTGCTGCTGCTGGGAACAGCGGTCTTCTGGAAGACTTGGAGTTAAGCTTTTCTTTTAGAAAAGAACAAAGAACGGCACAGAAATCATTCTTTTTTGTGATTAACAGTTTTTTATTTTTTTGAATAAAGCGTACATACAGATACATAAACAACACCACCTCCCACCCAAAAACAAAACAGAACACCTCACAACCAACAGATTTGCCTTGGTTGCACATAGATTTAGACCCCATATACAAGATTTCTTGTGCATGTTAGGAAGAAACAAAATTAACCTATCAACAATAACAAATAGAAGGTACAATTATTCAGTAACATACCACATGCACAAAAAAAAATACATGGCCAAAACAAAATACCGTGGATGCCTCTCTCAAGGAATTATATCAGTAAACAGTCTCTTTTCTTCCTTCATTGAATGACAAATATTTGCCCCATTTTTTTGTCATAGAATTCTAGTTTTCCAAATGTCTTATAAGACATCTTTTCAAATGCTGCCACTCTTGCCAATTCAACAGTCCACTCTTAGACCGAAGGAACTCCCTCGGTTTTCCACCCTCTAAGAAGTATTTGTCTGCCTATCATGATGCTGGTTTGGATAAAAAAATGTATGTACTTACTCACTTTGGTTAATACTGAATCATCCCCTAAGACAAATAGTCTGGGACAGAAGTCTACTGGAATCCCTGATATCTCAATAAGGAGACTGTGTATCCATGTCCAAAATTCTTGCACTTTGTCACAGGACCATAAGGCATGTAAAAGATGACCCTCTTCAGAGGGTCATCTTTTACATCGCCCACAGTTTGGATTTGTGATCAGACCTAAACAGTCTAGACGGGGTCCAATAAAAGCGCTGCAATTTCTTAAATTATATTAAACATACTCTTGCATCCCTTGACATGGTTTTTATGTTTGTACATATCTTTATCCACTCATCCTCCTCCAGTGTCAGACTTAGGTCCCTCTCCCATATGCTCTTAAGAGATAGTATGGCCCCATCCCCTGCTGTCTGAATCAACATGGAGTAATACACAGAAGCCTTGAATCCTTGACTATAGCACCTTAATATCTCTTCTACGAACCCAGCTGTTGTACGATCCCCAAAAGCATGTGATATAATTGTAAGTATCTATAAAATTGTGACTTGGGGAATCCAAATTGTTGCACAAGGTCATCAAAGGATTTCATAGTATTGTTTTAATAAAGATCTCCCAGAGTAACAATGCCCCTCTCAATCCAATCCTTCCACTAAATGGGGGATTTGTTAACACGTATTTTTGGAATCAACCAGATACTAGAGCATACATTCAAAAAAGGGTAAAATTTAAACATCCTGGCAACTTTAATCCACATCCCTTTCAGGTTGGTGAATATTGGATGAGTTTTAGCTCAGGTCAGGTATAGGTCAAATATCTGTCATATATAATAATATGGTGCATATATCATCAAATGTCAAAGTCTGGAAATTCAGCCGTTAAGCTCTCGCACAATCATTACACTTAATGTCCTCGTTATCGGTCCAAACTTAAATACTGTTCGTGACAAAACCTGCATGAAAAAAAAAATGTGTTTGCCTATTACACTTTCGTCTTTAAATTGTATCTCGGGGTGGGGGATACCACTAGTTGATGCTGTGATTTTGGCAAGGTGTTAACAATCACAAATTGTTGTAAACATATAATGCGGTGACCCCCGCATGCGGCACTGCAGGAGGACTACGCCAATGGAAGAAACAGGAGAGAAAGAGACTTCAGGGACCATGACAATGGCTAATATGCAGATTTAAATTCCCTAAAGCTGTGCTCTTGGATCCATGTACTGAATTGGATCCAGTAGAGAGGACAACGCGTTGGAACCGTGCCATCCTGGTCCAAATACAGGTCCTCGCCACTCTGGGGGCAACCGGCTGTACTATATGTAATCTTCACCTTTATCACTAAGGATTGTTTGGATATAATATATAGTTCTGTTAAATCTAGGGGTGCCCAGTCCCCAAGTGCCTGCTGTTTTGGACAGTAAATATAGGTATTCTATAGATCAGATTTCCCTACACTGCGAAAACAGGCCGAAATTATAATTCAATTTGCAGCAATTCCCGAGCGTCGAGAGTTTTTTGCTTTTTCCCAGCCAGTCGTCATGATTCAGCGTAACAAAAGAACAACTGGCAATTTGATCAGCATTCATGAGGTGCTTTGCATTGGCTATTTATGGTTAAAATGGGTGTGTACATGGTGGGATAAGAGGCTGATTCACATACACACACTTGTGGGTAATCTGTGATTTATAAAGGGAACATTGCTTACAGATGTGCGTATGCATGGTTTTATAAATCAGATTTTTTTTTTTGGCATACGCCATTTTTGGCTTTTGGTAAGGATCCTATGCACAGTTTTATGAATGAGACCCCAGATCATGGTAATAATACTTAGAAATATACTCTGTATAGGAAGCATGGCGAAAATCAAAAAAATAGCTGATTTCAGGTGCAGTAAACCCATAATCACAGCTCCTCCTGGTAGATAGATAAACCATTGCAAATGGTTGGGATCTCATTTCAGCCAAACACCCAAAGTCTCAGTGGGGTTCCTTCACAGATCTGCATGGGCCCCAGCGCGAAGGCAAGGGAAATTGCATGACACCATATCACCCAGCCTCATGAAAGATGATCTTTGACTGGTGGTCCTACAATATCTTAAGGCAAGACACTACAGGTGAATAGGGTAACATTTTTAACTAGCAGATATCACCATGAAACTCTCCCAGTTGATTACTTACATTAAGTTGAGAAGAAAAAAATTACAGAGGGATTTATGGATATCTACTTTTGTTATCCTGTAAATCAGAATATACTGTCAATAGCCTTAAAAAAAAATGGAATAAAATGTTATATAAATCTGGCTAGGAATAATATATTTACAAATCCCTCTGTAATTGTCTTCATAATATAACTAGGTACAAGAATGGAAAGTTTGGTGTATAAAGGTGCTACTGAAGTGGAGATTTCGGACTTGGAGTATGAGAGAAAAGTCATTTTGAGAAAACGGGCTTTAAAGATTTTTATAGCAAAATTCCACTAATTTATAATGAAAGCCATGAATTACAGACACATATCCCTTCAGGTCCAAGTAAGATCCATGTATCACACTATTTAACATCCAAAACTCATTATTGCTTCATCCATCACTGATCATAACATCCAAAACAACACATCAACATGGCCTTCAACTGAAGACCATTACGTCACAAACTTCGAACTGACAGAAAACAACCATTACACAGCCTAGTTCCCCCAAATTAGTTTACAGTCTACATATCCATGTCAGTACCATATGTAGGGCCCTCCTCAATCTCCTGCTGATGTCTTTTCACTTTTTTGGCTGTGCTTACACTTTTACAGCTCCGCTTTGCACTGGTGGAATTGACACTGTTGGCTTTTGAGATCCTAACCATGTCGTCATCCTTCATTGCATTGATACTCTGTGCTCTGAAGCCACAATTTCTCCATCACAGCCAGCATGGCAAAGGCACCCTCATTGAATGTAGAAATAGCCTTCATGGCTGCAGTTTTTGGACACTGGGCCCATATAACCAAGTTGAGGCATGCGTTGGCATTCTGAGTGCCTCCATGCTGCACTGTCACTGGACATCCGGTGATACACAGGGATGAGCTTCTTCTGAATCATTCAAAAGACCAATATTTAGAACATTGGAGAAAGCAAACAAAGTAGACTAATTGTTATTAGACACATTATCTTCACACTGTCAGAGATACGAAGAAGAGACGGATCCTGACTAAATACAGGCTCAGTGACCACCAACTGGGTCAGACAGAGATGCACTTCCTCCTCCAATGGGAAAAAGTATCTTCACTAAGAGATTTACACCTTGGAAAAATAGCCAAAAAAAGTTAACACCAGAAAAGAAGCTGGTAGTTATTCTAGGAGAGGGGACAGCAGATCCACTAAATATGACAGCTAAATATGGATCTGCCTGCTACAGCCTGAGGGACTCACAACCACTTAGTATCCCAAAATTACAGATTTGTTTAGTATTGTATAGTAATTAGATTAGAATAGTATAGATGTGACACCTACATATTTAATATAATGTAGGCTATGAATTTCTGTAAACTGCTTGGGAGAGAGAGAGAGAGAGAGAGAGAGAGAGAGAGCGCCATCTGATTACCTCCGCTGTCTGAAAACTTCAGACAGCGGAGGTAATCAGATGCTCTCTCTCTCTCTTGTAATCCCCTGTATCTTCTTGCTAATAACAACTGTTTTTGTCCTCTGAGATGATTTTCGACCGTTTGACGCATTTCTTTCGACATTCTGAACTACTGCGGAAATGTCAAAGCACATCACGTTTTCAGAAATTGGCATTAACCAATGAGATTGCGCATTTAGAGTTAAATCCCCCCTTTTACTTTCACGATTGGTTGCCGATGAAAAGGAAATGACCATATTTGGATCAGACAGCATTGTAGAGGAGAGAGAGAGCTTTCCAACGGTATATGTGATGACAGGGTGCAGACAGCAATCGTGGAGCAGCAGCGGGATGATTTAGAACGCCAACTTTTGTTGAATTTAGGAGAAATCTACAGACGTTTTTCCTTTTTTTCACCACAAGTCTGAAAGAATACATGTTATTGAAGACAAATAGCCCAAAATCTCAAAATTGACTAGTGAAAAAAAAAGACGTTTTTGCCTGCCGTGTCTCGCCTTAATATTACAACCAGACAGACCCTTATTATTAGCCTGGCTCCGCCCTCCTACGTACTTACGCTCAATTTTCATTTCCCTTCAGTACTACGTCTGGGTTCGCGGTATAATCTTGGGTTTTCTCCTTCAAAATTTTTGCCAGTCCAATCAGCGAACAGAGGGAGTAGCTGAGAACGATGACGTTGAGGCCGTTGTGGCAACGTCGCTGAATATCCAGAAGTTAAAGCCTGAGCAAGAACAATCTTTGCTGAGTATTGTTGGTGGCCATAATGTTGTGGCCCTCCTCCCCACAGGTTTCGGGAAAAGTTTGATTTTACAGCTCGCTCCGTTAGTGGTGAAGGAGTTCGCTAAGGCTAAAGCTAGCAATGCTAATGCTAAATGTAAGCCTTGATGGTCTCCCGTCTTGTTGCACTACGCATGACATACGTCACAACCAAACTTTAGCGATTGGTTATGGCAGATCCAGAGTGGCTCTGGGCAGATCCAATAGTTTTAAACTTCAACAAAGTACCTGCCTTCAAGGAAGTTAACACTTGTCAATGGAGAGAGGTCAGACTCTCTGTACAAATGAAATGTACAAGAGTGTGGTAGGACCAGGCTACCTTATTATGGCCTTTTGATGAGATTTAGGCCCAATCCCAAAGTCCGGACTCACAGACTCAGGTGCGCATTCTCGCGAAATTCGTAAGGGCTTAGGGTTGTCCCAATGTCAAATTTCAAAGGGTGTGAGGGTTTGAGTACATACTTACCGAGCTCTTTCCGTGAGTCTGCATCGATGCAGACTTCACCAAAGGGAATTAGCCACAGTTCAAAGCGTTGTGACGTTTACTGCGGAGACCATAGGGAAATACGGAAATTACAAAGGTAAACAACAGCATGACACACAGCCACGGAACAGACCAACCTGTTTTCCAGCCTGTAAAACAAGAGCTTGAAATAATGTGGAATCATGCAGCCGTCTCCTTTGCCTTGGCCATGTGGAAAGCAACAAACTTAAAATGAAAATTCCCAAACCAGCAAGTGTCAGCAACATCTTTGTTATTAAACGTCGCCAAGATAACGTGATCTTGTCATGATGCAGTTAAGAACCCCTGTTCCACTGCACTGATCACATATCATGGTGAAATATGACAAATGACAGTTCTTTCAGTTTTAATACAAATATCAAACTGTTTGGTCACAGTGGGTTGCTGTTTGAGTGAAGACAGAAACACTGGTAAAATTCAAAATAAAAAAGCTAAGTTGAAAATTATAGGAGACATGGTACATCCGTCCTGGTTGTCACCTCCTGACAGCGGACCTGTCTGCTTGCTATGCTTTGCACACACACTCCCTGTTGTTTGTTAATGAGTGGCTTACACATCAATTATAAAACAACACATACTGAGCTTGGCTACAGCTGCTGCTGTATGGAGTTATTGTTATGAGGGACAGAACGGACTCAAATGCAAGGCTCAACAAAAGCAAATAAGTTTATTGAACAAAACAAAGAGTGACGAGGAACTCGTGAGAAAACTATGAGGGCGAGGGACTCAAGGGGAACACCTAGGATGGCGAGGTACACAGGAGCAAAACCTAGCAGGGCAGGGACTCAGGGAGAAAACCTATGATGGAGAGGGAATCAAGGGAAAAACCTAGGATGACCAGGGAGCTCAGGGAAGCGCGGGGAAACCGGGGCTGAAGATTCGCGGAGGAAACACTGGAGCGGGGGAACAGAGGAGCCGAGGGAGGACTGGCTGGAACATGGAGGCAGAGGCACGGTGAGGTAGAGTGCCGCGGGAGGAGGACTGAATGGGGAGGCCAGCTGACTGGATCTGGAGGGGATGGAAGTGAACTCTGTAAAACAAACTCACAGGGACAGTAAATGCTGAAGGCAAATCGAGAACTCTAGCAGCGAGTGTCACCAGTGAAGCTGAGGCAACAATTCAGAGGAGATGATCTGTTGGGCCGGGGTTGAAGTACTGTGCTTGATTGTAGATGGCTGGCAGGTGTGTGTGAGGGGGGGCAGTGATGGTTGATTTGCAGCAGGTGTGTGTAGTCAGCTGGCAGGCAGTAGGCCGGAGGGAAAGCAAAAAAAGAGACACAGGGAGAGAGAGAGAGAGAGAGAGAGAGAGAGAGAGAGAGAGAGAGAGCAAACAGAAAAATACTAACAGCAGAGAAAAATAAACAGAGACTCACAGCCAGCCGACCCCAACCATCACAGTTATATTCCTATCTTTATTCAAGAGCGCATTCTTTCAATTTGAGAGAATTTCTCGCTGATATTACGTTCAGATTTTGTAATAATTTCCCTCAAAACCTTGCTCTCACACTCAAATTGCCACTGCTCGCGCTTGGATTTGCTCTGCTTGTGCTCAAACTTCTTGCTTGGACTCAGATATGTTGTTGCTTGGATAGATTTCCTGCTCTCAGCTTTGGCCTTTCTCCGCGCACTCAGACCTCTCATTTACACGAAAACCCTGTTTTTATCACAGAAAACGATTATTTCTAAAAACTCCGGTCAAAGTGGAGATTTTGGAAAACTTTGTTTGCACGTTTGCATGTAAACTGAGACAAACGGAGGTTTAGGCAGCCGAGAGAGAGAAAGAGGACGTGATTGGTTGCTGTTGTTGCTATTGTCGGGATTCTGATTGGCTAACGTGGGCTTGATCTTCTCGTTACACTGCCACCTACAGGTCTGGCATGCTCTTGACGGCATTGACGGCATATATACACGGGTACATATAAACGAACACTTTTCTGAAAACTGAGAGGTTGAAATGTCCATTTATGAAAATAGCCGGCCACGTGTAAACGTAGCACTAGAGTGAACGACATATGATGGACAGTATGTGTGTATTTAATGACCCCACTTTGTGTTTTTTTCTCGTTTGGTTAAACGGGATTGGGGATTTGGCTCATTTCATGTTAGAGCCAATAGTAAAACCTAAACTGTAATATAACTTAAAAGAACGCAAGAAACTGGATTGTTTGTGTCAGTTTTGCATCAATGTTATGTGTTGTTCATCAGAATTTAGTCTTCATTCCTTCATTTAACATTAGTCTGAAAATTATGGATTCAGTTTCCGTCCACTAAAAGTGCTGTTTTTTGCCACCTACGCTCAGGTTGTTTACTCTTAAGTGTCCGATTATGGTTAAGGTTCTGTATAAAACGTTGTAATGTTAAGTACAATTTCACCACTATAATAAAAACATATGATTTTTTATTTGCTCCTTAAATAGCGGTTATTTTGTTTTACTTTCTTTTCTTCCTGTTGGGGCTAAAGGGCTCGACCACTGTTGAGCTGCTGCATCATAGCTGCACAGTGTCTTATCACCAACCCATGAAAGCTAGAAGTCACAATGCTGCTCCAGATCTACCTACTGTATGACTTGTATGCCATCTGCAAGTTTTGTTTGTAATGAACATCATCAACAACTGCACTTAAAGTCTCTTGGGGTATATGGGACTCGGTTGTTCTCCATACTGCATCATACACTATATTATTTTTCTGTTTTGTTATATTAGGCTACAGACAACACTAAGTATCATTACTTAATCACAGTATATATTATTCTGGTGTACATTGTTGACTTGACTCCCTACTATTGATAATACATCACTTTATGCTTGCTACTACTTCATAACTTTACCTTAATTGCTTAATTGAATTATTCTTAATTTGTCTTGCAATACCTGAATTATTCCTCTTGTGAACACTAGGCTTATCTAATCTTTATTTAGTTCATATCATAACCCTGCTCACAAACTCACCTGTACCTGGGTCATCTGTTTTCCAATATCAATGTTCCTGCTACAGTAAATCCTACAGGCAAAGTTTGCTGCGTCACAGGAGCACCATCCCCTTCAGACCCGCATTTTTTTGACTGGGTAAAAAAAATTGTTTTAACTGATTCTGACTCCTCTCCGTCATAAAAAAAAGAGTTTTTCCACATAGTAATCCATCAGGTATGACCTAAACATCTGCTTGCAAGAAGATAGAGAAATTATGCAATCTGAACATGCACATGAACACAATAGATGTATGATTGTAGATAAGATTACCTAAAAAAAAATCTGTTTTTCCTTCAGTAAACTATCGTGGAAATTCCAACACATAATCATACTTTTTATAGTAGGCTAATGAACTGATAGCACGTTTACTTGGAATGGAACTGGAACGTGAACTTGAGAAGACATCAGTTTGTGGATGTTTTCATGTATACTCATTTTCGATGAGCAGCCTTGAAGCAGTTTCGGTGTGGCACAAAGCACAAGTGGATGTTGCACTTGTCACAAAAGACGTGTTACACCTTTAAGAATGAGGCGACGCTCACTCTTGGAATAACACATTTATTTCCTGTAGGAAATATGAAAACACAGTTCAGGTCAGGAGCTGTAGCATGTACACTTAAACTCGTTCATCACGTACTGACTTCTACTTCTACGCTACTGGTTCATAGCATATACTTTCATAACTCTTACTCAATTACTATCAATAACAAAACACTTCATAATACACATAACTCATACACTAAACAAACATGCTACTCTTGGTACCATACTCACTTTTGCTTCCACTGTTACTTTGTGTCAATACTCATGTTAAGTACCCAAATACAATATAATGTTTACTTACTCTTACAGGGACTACAAGTAAGTATTTAGCAAGTGGCCATAGCTACAAAATAGTCTCTTTTTAGTGTCAAATTACTCTTTTTAACATACACACAGGTAAGTAATGCATACCTTGAAATGACATAAAAGCATGAAAATAACAGTTCAGTAATACCACATTACTCCCACTCACACAAAACTCACAGTTGGATTGGATCACAGTTATGAGTCACAAATCGGATAAATTTTCGGATCAGCACAAAAAAGGGGGAATTTAAATGATTTATTAAAAATGTAATAACAATAACTTTTAACAATTACTTATTTCACCAGTAAATTGCTGTTAAACGACAAAAACAGATGAGAAAAGGGTATTTTACAATAACTATGAATGCACCACAAGTTTGACCAGTTTTAAGTAAACGCAACCTTTATTCACGTCTGTCTTGTTTTTCCGACAACAGCAGTGACCAAGTGCTAGCTAGTTTGTGTCTTTTAGCTCATAGCTTTAGCGGCAGACTGTTGTACGTCCCGCTGTTGAAATCCTCTACAATACGGTCACACTTTTACACTGTTTAGCTGTCAGCATTTTAACGGTTTAACTGGGACAATTTCATAGTGGCTGGTGTAAACCGGGACATTTTAGCGTCCCGACAGGCTTTTTTCGGGACTCGGGACAAGCATCTTAAAATCAGGACTGTCCAGGTCAAAACAGGATGTCTGGTCACCCTATGTTAGCAAAATGAACAGTTCATTTATAGTTTGATGACAAATAAAAGTGAGTATTGTGATAGAAATATTGTCCCTCAGTAGGTTTAATGTGAAATTAAACTGCTTGCAAATGTAATGAATAATATTCTACGGGGGTCTAATTAATTCTGCTGTATCTTACAGCCTCTGCCTCCTTAAAAAGGCAAGTAAAACCTTTTAGAGAGATGGCTCACTGTGGTCCCACAGTTCTACTAGTGTGATACTGGATCCAAGTTTGAACTGAATGTATGTAAAAAAAAAAAAAAAAGGGTTAAAACCGGTATAATTTAGACATAAGAAACTGTCTCTCTCTTAGTCTTAATAGCTACAAAGAAAGGTGGCTGTACAAATGTGTGTGTGTGTGTGTGTGTGTGTGTGTGTGTGTGTGTGTGTGTGTGTGTGTGTGTGTGTGTGTGTGTGTGCGCGCGCGAGTATATTTGTCATTGTTACCCTTTCTGCAGGGTACTCAGCTTCCCTATATTTCCCCCTCTCTAGTGGTTTTGGAAGAACTCCAGCCAGTTGGTCTCATCTATCCATATTTGAGTCTGTGTGTGTGTGTGTGTGTGTGTGTGTGTGTGTGTGTGTGTGTGTGTGTGTGTGTGTGTGTGGGTGTGTGTGTGTGTGTGTGTGTGTGTGTGTGTGTGTGGGGGGGTGTGGGGGAGAGAGAGAGAGAGAGGGAGATAAAGAGAGTGTGTGTTTGTAACCCATCCATTCCCCCTAGAATGTGATTAATGGTAAGTGATACCAAAGGCATTATCCTGATCATGACAGAGCAACACGACACCTCCATCCTCCAAATGAGCTCTCCAACTGGTGTGTGTGTGTGTGTGTGTGTGTGTGTGTGTGTGTGTGTGTGTGTGTGTGTGTGTGTGTGTGTGTGTGTGTGTGTGTGTGTGTGTGTGCAGAGCTGCAACAAGAAAGAAACACGAGAGGAACAAACGATGGAAATAAATGGCGAAAGAGAGACACAGGGCTGGGTAGACAATAATGGACGAGAGAGATGGGATGATGCAGAGAAAAGGAAAATGGCTTGTTGTTATAAGGGAAGACTAAAGGAGAGAAACATAATACAACTTCCACATTGTGGCAAACTGGCACCATTACAAATATGCTGAAGCAATTAGCAGTTTGCAATGTACCCATGGATGTCCAGACAACTATCAAGAGATTATTGTGATACTGAAGTTAACTTAATAAAGTTTAACTAATTTATAAAATAAAAGATTATCCCCAGATTCAAGTGGAAAAGCAATCAAAACAACTGCGTGAGAGCACAAAAGTTTTTCCTGAAAAATAAAATACATTAGTAGTGAGTAACTAAAAAAAAAACAGTACAACAGGTATTGGTACACTGCTGTCTTGTTATCACTTCTTCACAGACAGACAAGTTAACATCCACCTGTATTTATACATTATAGCCACTTTGTGATTTAACTAAACAAGTTTAACATTTGTCTCAGATTACAGATTAATATTCATTAATGTATAAGTATATATGGTTGATATCTGGTACAAATCTTAACTACTAACATAATATATCATGGAAAACAACGACACTATAGAGTATGTGAAGCAAACTTTAACCACAAGTAAAAGATCTCTGTGTGCCAGGTATGTACCAGTATCTATAGGAACAAACAGGTTTAAAGGGGTGATAGAATGATTATATAGGGTATTTTACACTGTTCCTTAAGGTCTCCTAATAGGGTACGTAACATTGGTTGGGCTGAAAATTGCCCGAATGCTATTTTATTAGGCCCTTAACTACCCTGTGAATATGGCTCTATTTGGAACAAGAGCTTTTCTTCCAAATATGGTATGCTCATGAATATTCAGAATGAGCTACGTGCTGATTGGTTTGAGCAAACTACATAGAAACATATGGGAGATTCGACAGCAGGTCTTTCGTTAGCTGCAACTGTCCCTTCCATCCTATCTACCTGTATAGCTACAAATCACGGATAGTTAGCTTCATTTTCGGCGTAATTTGAGTATATTTACAGTTTGAATTTCGTCACGCCACGTATACAACCTCTAGCTAAATGTCTTATAAAGCTAACAACTGTGTCCGATTTCAAGTTAATGAATATTTGTGAAGATTACGGCTTTCGTTAGCTGCAACTGTCCCTTCAATCCTAGCTACCTGTGTAGCTACAAATCACGGATAGTTAGCTTCATTTTCGGCGTAATTCGAGTATATTTACAGTTTGAATTTCGTCACGCCACGTATACAACCTCTAGCTAAATGTCTTATAAAGCTCTCATTGATAGAGCTACATTCAGCCGCAGGCTCTATCAATGAGACTCGCGGACAAGCGGCATTTATTTCCCCAATCGTTTGTTTAAATAACTCAACACATTATAATTACACACATTAATAGATTAACTGAAAATGTGGTAAGAGATTGCTGGCGTAACAAGCTCGCTGACCGCGCATTTAGCTAGCAGGAAGAGAGGACTTGCAGGCCCTGGAGCTCTGTCAGAGCAGCGGCGTTTGGTTGTCCATTAGCCCAAAAGACGGTGACTTTGCGCGGGTATGGAGAGCTGTGGGCTGCCAGCCGTGATGGAGCTCCAAGTACCTCATAGCAGGCCGGGGTCTGTGAAGGAAGGCAGGCTGGGGTCTGTGAAGGAAGGCAGGCCAGGTGGGCGAGGCAATAACACAGGCAGCACCGGCCACTGAACTCCGACACACAGTCGGACAAAATTTGCAATTAGCCATCCATTTTTGTAAAGCTTTATGTAGTTGATTTCTCGCATAAAAAAGTTTCAGAAGTGAATTTTGTAATGGAATAGCAGAGATCTGCGCAACCTAGATTCAGAAGACTACCTGATCTCAGGTCAGTTGTGTAGCCTATGTAAATGTTGGGGCGTGACCGTTCTCTTAATACACCCATGGGCGTGACAAAGTTACAGGTCTTGGGAGGTTGACGTCAACTTCCAGCTTTGTTGAGATTCGCCCGTTTTCAGCGGCAGTTTCAAAATATGAGATTTTCATAGTAAAGGGGTGTCAGTGGGATTTTGAGCTTCTATGTATGTACTATTTACCCACCGAACTGTCGTTATTCAACTATGACAGGGTAAAATCGGTTTTGCAATCTATCACCCCTTTAATGGTCTCCTTTAACAGAAAAGATTTATTTTTAGATTATTTTTAGGGGTCCAAGCCCGAGTCTGGAAGAACCGGCAGTAGCAAAGCTACGCCGTTCGCACAGCAGGACTGTGGAACCCTATTGTTTTTCTACAGATTTTTATTAGGGGGGGCAAGGGAACCGCGTGTTGCAAGGCAATGCGGTTCACATCTCCAACGGAGCGTGGAACCCTATTGTTTTTCTAAGGATTTTTCTTCTTCTTACTTATTTTTTAGGGGTACAAGCCCGAGGGGGCAAGGGAACCGCGTGTTGCAAGGCAACGCGGTTCACGTCTCCAGCGGAGCGTGGAACCCTATTGTTTTTCTAAGGATTATTATTATTCTTCTCCGCCTAAAACTCAGACTGCAGCCTAAACCGTACATGGTGGGGGGTTGCCATTTTCAGGACTGGTCCAAAACCCCGCAAGGACCTCAGGCGCAAAAATTGACCCATTTCCACCACTAGGTGGCGCTATAGCAGAAAACAACGCGTTTGGCCCTATAACTCCCACACCGTACACCCGACATTCAAAAGCAATACATCTACGCGTTCCCTGGATCCAACTGAATCATGTGATATAGGCCACGCCCATTTCCGCCTAGACTTTTACGCATGAAAAATCGTGATTTATCAAAAACCTACCTTTTCGAACTCCTCCTAGACCGTGCGACCGATCTGCACAAAAATTGGAATCTAGCATCCCCAGACTGACAAGGAATTTTTGTACGATAAAAATTGTGCATATAACGCACAAACTAATTTGTGTAGCTAACTATGAAAACACCAACTTTGCCATATCTCAGCCAAAATAAATGCTATCAACCCCAAACTTTAGATTATTCTTTGCCATGACCCTCTGGAGGTACCCCATGCGTTTTACGAAAATTGGTCACTAGGGGGCGCTACAACTACAAAAAGTTTATATCTCATGAACGGCTCATCCGATTTATACGAAATTTGATGCGTACCATCTGGGGCCAATCCTGAGGCCATCCCTAGAATGGAGTACCGAGGGGTCAAAGTGGGCGTGGCCTATGGGACCCAATGTGACCCAACTCTAGATTCACCACTTACACTAATGTGAACAACTTTAAATTTACAGGGTAGATGGATAATGGGCCATGGATCACACCTACCAAAAATTACACATGTGGACCACTAGGTGGTGCTATAATGTTTTTTTGTCATTAACTCCCACAATACACATTGCACATTAGAAATTCTTACATCCACGTGTTCCTTGAATTATGCTGAATTACCTGATATAGGCTACGCCCATTTCCGCGCAAAAGTCTTTTCGCAATATCGCGCAATGTGCAAAACCAACTTTTTCGAACTCGTCCTAGGCCGTGCGACCGATCTGCACGAAACCTGGTAGATAGCATCTCCAGATGGACCTGACAAAAAGTTATTGAAGGAATTTTGCTACGTTACAGTATGCGCATTTGACGACAAAACAAATTTTCCTAGCTAGCTACCACACACATATCAAATCATATCTCGGTTAAATTTAATGTTATCAGCAAACAACTTGAGGTGCTTGTTCAATTTTCCACTGCAATGCTCTGTACCAAATTTGGCAAAGATCAGTCTTTAGGGGGCGCTATAAGCAACGTTTATTTGTTTCCCGCCAATTTTCTCAATGCATTTCAATGGGAAATTTCAATTGCAATATCTCTGCCACAGTAAAAGCAATCAACACAAAAATCGGCCATTAGTGGGCGCTATAATCAACATGAAAGTGTTTTGCCCTGTTAATCAATGTTAATGGAATATTTGCAATGGGAATGTATCAAAGACCTTGCAGTTCACACTTCTCAATATTTACTGATGTTTACCATTTCCGCGCAAAAGTCTTTTTCGCAATATCGCACAATGTGCAAAACCAACTTTTTCGAACTCGTCCTAGGCCGTGTGACCAATCTGCACGAAACCTGGTAGATAGCATCTCCTGATGGACCTGACAAAAAGTTATTGAAGGAATTTTGCTACGTTAAAGTATGCGCATTTGACGACAAAACAAATTTTCCTAGCTAGCTACCACACACATATCATATCATATCTCGGCCAAATTAAATGTTATCAGCAAATAACTTGAGGTCCTTGTTCAACATCTGACGACGATACTCTGTACCAAATTTGGCGAAGATCGGCCTTTAGGGGGCGCTATAAGCAACGTTTATTTGTTTCGCCCACTAACTCAATGCAAAGTAAAAGCAATCAACACAAAACTTGTAAAGCTCATTCGGCATGCCGCTCTGAGGCACAGTACCAAATTTGGCCATTAGGGGGCGCTATAATCAACATATAAGTGTTTTGCCCTGTTAATCAATGTTAATGGAATATTTGCAATGGGAATGTATCAAAGACCTTGCAGCTCACACGTCTCAATATTTACTGATGTTTACCCTCCTACCGTTAGGTCTTGGGTTTTCGCTTTTGCGTGCTCCCCTGGTGTTCTACAATAAAGAAACTTCTTAACCCACCTGACAAAGTTTCTTCAATCTTCACAGTGGACAAAACGTAACTCTTTTTTCCCACTTTTTCAATCCAAAATCAACACCATTCATATACCCTGATACCATGCAATTAAACATTGCAGTTGGTGCTAAGTGGAGAGTCTGTCATAGTGTGATTGGTTATGTCGGTGGCATTGATTCTTAATTTCCCACGAAGTTGATCGCGGTCACGTGTCAGTTAAACTTCTCATCTCCAATCCTATCTGTATTTGTGAGAAGTGGCTCTGTCCTGAGTTGAAAGCCTACTTTACGGCTTTATTATCGAGTTAATAGCTGTGTGTGCTTGTGTCGGCCGCTGTCCATTTCCTAAGGTTCTGAAATACAAACAACTTTTGACTACTTTATTTTTTTTAAACGACGTGCGCCTGTGAGCACCCTCGGAGGAAAACATCAATTGGCGCCTATGACACCATTTAAAACAACCTGACCACCTCCCCTGCTCTTTCAACCACCACACCTGCCTAACCCCTTCCACCCTCTCAGTCACTCTCTCATTTCTCTCTGCTGTCCCCTGTGGTCAGGGGGGTTAAGAAGTTTGTTTATAGTAGAGAATTGTTAAAGGTAGTCTGTACATGCATGGAGACGAACTGTTAACCACTACATTTGCAACGGCAGAGTACCGCAGACCTTGTGCATCAAACCTCTCGATATTCACCAAGTCCAGCATTGGCGCAGCTTCCCAGGTCATCGGGGCCGACTGGCGCAGCTCCCCGGGGCGTCGAGGACGACTGGCATCGGAGGCGACTGGCATCGGAGGCTTGGGCCCCGTCATAACTGCTTGCAGTTCTAGTTATTAGGGCCCAAGCGCCGACAGTGGCGAAGGCCCTATTGAAACTGAAGGAATTATTGTTTCTTTCTTTCTATTCTTTTCCCGTCAAATGAATTGCCTTTTTGAGGGGCTTAACATATTCAAAAACTCACCAAATTTGGCGGTCGCATCAAGTCTGGTGAAAATTTACATATTTTAAGGGTTTCGGGAATAGGCGCACAAAAATGGCTCGCTAGCGCCCCCTAGAAAGTTAAATAAATTGAGCCCCTGCAGTGCGTTTAACATAGACTCACGAAACTTGGTACACATATGTGACATGTCAAGACGTACAAAAAACTTCATTAGAGCCATACGCTAAACCCAACAGGAAGTCCGCCATTTTGATTTCAAAGTTCAAAATTTGTGCGATTTTGGCCATTTCCACATGTCGTACTTTAACGAACTCCTCCTAGAGATTTCATCCGATCAACTTCAAACTCGGTCTGTGCCATCGTAAGACGTTAAAGATGAAAAGTTGTTAAAAGAAAAACTTTTCGTCATAGGGTGTGGCCGTGGCGGGGCGGCCATTTTGTGCGTTTCGCCGCCGAAACAGGAAGTGGGTGTAACTCGAGTGTACATTGTCCGATTACCTCGAAACTTTTCAGGATTCATAAGAGTCCAACCCTGAGGACATACAAAGGCCGATATTTACTTAAAGTCATAACGCCCCTAGTGGCAACAGGAAGTAGGCCTAAAAGTCAAGGTGCTATACTTTAACGAACTCCTCCTAGAGATTTCATCCGATGGACTTCAAACTTGGTCTGTACCATCCCAACACCTTAACGATGAAAAGTTATTAAAAGAAAAACTTTTCGTCAAACGATGTGGGAGTGGCGTGGCGGCCATTTTGAGCGTTTAGCGATGAACAAAGAAGTTGTTGCAACTTGAGTGTACGTTGTTGTATCTGTTATTTCTCACGAATAACAAGGGTCCAGGCCTGAGGACACCTACAGGCCAAAATTGACTTTTGGTGATAGCGCCCCCCGCTGGCAACAGGAAATGCGCCTTATATCATCCGATTTACATGAAACTTAGAATGTGTGGTCTACATGTGATACTGAGCCGGCCCCTATAATATGACCACGCCCACTTACTCAGGCCACGCCCCCTTTTATGACATTTGAACCGTTTAAGGTAGAGTCTTGTGTGAGGTGTCATTGAATTCAGCAGAGACTGCCTTATTCATTGGTGATGGTTTGGCCCGCCCCCTATGTTTAAGCCACGCCCCCTTTCATAACATTTCAACCGTTTAAGGTATGCCCTTGTGTGAGGTATAATTGAACTCAGCAGAGACTTCCTTCTTCATTGGTGATGGTTTGGCTCGCCCCCCTATGTTTAAGCCACGCCCCCTTTCATAACTAATGATCCGTTTAATGTATACCCTGGTGTGAGGTATCATTGAACTCAGCAGAGACTTCATTCTTCATTGGTGATGGTTTGGCCCTCCCCCTATGTTCAAGCCACGCCCCCTTTCATACATGCTGACCCATCTAAGGTATAACCTTGTGTGAGGTATCATTGAACTCAGCAGAGACTTCATTCTTCATTGGTGATGGTTTTACCCGCCCCCTAAGATTTAGACACGCCCCCTTTTATAACTAATGACCCGTTTGATGTAGACCCTTGTGTGAGGTATCATTGAACTCAGCAGAGACTTCATTCTTCATTGGTGATGGTTTGGCCCTCCCCCTATGTTCAAGCCACGCCCCCTTTCATACATGCTGACCCATCTAAGGTATAACCTTGTGTGAGGTATCATTGAACTCAGCAGAGACTTCATTCTTCATTGGTGATGGTTTTACCCGCCCCCTAAGATTTAGCCACGCCCCTTTTCACAGCTAATGAACCGTATGACGTAGAGTCTTGTGTGAGGTATTGTTGAACTCGGCAGGGAGTTCCCTTTTCATTGGTGCCGATTTGCGGCGTCTGACTGCTGTGCGAATGTGCAGTCGCAAGGAGCGGCGTCCGCCGGTAACCCTGACGCGCGCAGAGGCGCGAGGGCCCGTCCATCGCTGCTCGCAGCTTTAATTATTATTATTATTATTATTATTTCAGAAAGGTGCTTTAGTTCATTTTACCAGTATTTATCCAGGCTTGGTCTGTTCCTTTGATTTGGGAAAGGAGGCAAGGAAACAGTTAGGCAGTTAGCCGTGACATTTCTACAAACCACTTGGTCCATGATCAATAGTATTCTTTACCTCTGTCTCTGGTTATTGGTGAATTGTAACGTCAAGCTGATCTGTTTGACAACAACTTTATTCGATAGTGACCTTTTGTTTTGAGAGATTTGACAGTTAGCAAACAGTGTTGGCTTTTGGGTGCCTCAAGTCTCGTTTTAGTTAACGCGTAGGCTCTCAATAACCCATTAAAACTAGTGAGCCCTGTAGATGGGGCTCTCTGTTCAATAAAAGGTTAAAAGCACACTAAATTGTCATTCTTTGAGCCTTTTTCTTTAAACCAAGAGCGCCATCTAGTGGGCTCAGAGAAAATAAAAAGTAAATGGTTCATGAAGCATAATGAGGCTTAATTTGGCCATCACTAATCAAAACACTACGGGCGAGATTCAGGGTGGAGAGGATCTGCCCCCTGACTCCTATCTATTTATCCCATAGACTAAGAAAGCTGTGCGCGCAACCTGTTAATGTGCGTGTATGTGGAAGTGTTGGACGCTCAGCCGGAGTGCCCTAAATCCTGTCCCATCCCTGCAACTTCACGAGAGGAATGACATTTTTTTAAATAAAATGAACGAATAAAAATGAATTAATTTTGAGGTAGAGCAGGAGGGATGGCGCAGTAGCGCCCTCTATGGGCCGGCCACCACTGGAGAGAAGTGAGGAGAAGATCCTGTATGCGGTTTCTCCACTTTTAACACTGGAAGTGAAAGCAGATTGGGTAATGATAACGATGTTTGACGGTCAAACATCTTTGAGCAACATGGAACAAGCCACAGATCGACAGAAAGAGACAACCAGAGATTTGTACTGTAATAAACGAAGTGAATAGAGGGAAAGACATGAAGAGACTGAATGTCTTGCTGTGAGGAGAAGCTATTTTTTTTCCGGTATCAGAGACAGTAATTAGTGCGTGTGCATGTGTGAGGCTGCCACTTAAGCCTTCTGTGTGAGTATTTCTGTGAAATTAAAGCATTCTTATATTATGAGGACTTTTGGCATTTTTCACAAAAGGAAGAAGAGAGGACATTTCATAATACATGTGGCCATTTTTTGCAAAGGGAACATATTTTAGTGTTGGCATTTTTTTAGAAGAAAAGGACGATATTTTTGAAGGGAGCACATTCATGTCAAGTGCAGACATTTTTGTGAGGTGAAAGATTATTTTAAAGTTCAGAGTGCATTGTGAAGGCATTTTAAGAAACTGGGCATTGCAAAATGCAATGACATATGTTACTGACACCAGACCTAGGGGGAATCTGGACCGGCAGCAATAGTTACACAGGCTAGGAAGCACTGCGTAGCCTAATAAAACTGGAAATTGTGACTCTGTGAATCAATAGAGAGCACAGACGTTAGCATGTTGCTCACGGCTCGTTTATTTCTGAAACAATTGCCTACAGTTCCCATACATTCACATTGTCTCTATTGCCTGTAATGATGTTTTTAGCTACTGACTCTGGTGACTGTGCTATCCTTGTGCTTTTAGATTTAACTGCTGCATTTGACAAAGTGGATCATGAAATATTGATCTCACGTTTGAAGCAATGGGTGGGCATCAGGGGCATAGCACTGGAGTGGTTCAGGTCGTACTTGGCTGACCGAACTTTCTGTGTTAGCCTTGGTGACTGTGTATGCTCCACAGCTCCTCTCTCGTTTGGGGTCCCACAGGGCTCAGTTCTTGGCCCTCTCCTTTTCTCTCTCCGTTTGCTCCCACTTGGTTCCACTTGGTTAGGAAGCACAGTATTTCATTCCACTGTTATCAGTGTTGTATAAAGTACTAGAAAGCAATACTTGAGTAAAAGTGCAAGTATCGTAATAGAAAAAGACTTTGGTAGAAGTGAAAGTTACCTTTTAGAATATTACTTAAGTAAAAGTCTTAAAGTATCTGATATATACTGCACTAAGTATCAAAAGTAATTTTCTGATATTTAATGTACTTAAGTATCAAAAGTAAAAGTAAAAGTTGTTATTTTTAACAGCAAGCGGTTAGAACTTTTATTGTGGCTTTCTTATAGTAAAGCATAAAGCATATTCAGGGACTTTTCAGACACAATTCTCTTAAGTTCAAAGAACAAACAGCATATGTTTAGAGCTGACATCAATGTACAGAAACATTTCTTGCAACACGGCTGTAAGACGTTATCTTCACCACTACCCTGTTCACCGAGTTCACCACTATTGTCGGGGTGGTCGCAACATTAAAAAAAATCCCCACTGGCCCCAGGGGCCAGTAGATCAGAGTTTTGCTGGCCCCTTCTACATTTTTACTGGCCCTGAAACAAATATCATAGCTGTGATTGGAAAAGGACAAAAAAGCAGGAAAAAAGATAGCCACTGCCACTGGATGTTGTGCCATTAGCAGCAAAGCTAGACCAGGGGTCATCAACTACATTCAAATAAAGAAAAGAAAATTATACCTAATACGCATCATCTTGTCATCTTGATATTTTCACTTTCTTACTAAATTAATGCTATATTTTTTACATTAGTAAGCAAACCCCTAAAAACATGGAAAATCCATAGCCTAATGATAACTAGATAGGCTACTTAACTAGAAAATGATCTCAGATTAGTCCTGTATGCCTAATTTGAAATAAGACGATTCTGTTGCTAAATAATACAACTGGCAACATCGTCAACAATGAAGAACGCGTCATTCACGTGCATATTAAGTAGCCACGTGTATTTGTTTTGGTCTTAAAATAGCCTACATCCATAGGTTTACCGCTCCAGCGAGAGGATGGCTCGTTTAGAAATCAGCTACGTTTACAATAGTTTGTCCAAAGTTCAAGATTGGTTGCAAATTAAGACAAACAGTTAGACTACAAACTGACATCTTTCATTTTAGCTCGTTTGTAAAGTCGCTGTTTGCAGAGTAGAGCTGTGTTTGCACAGCGCTGTGGACGAGAGTGGACAGCGCAGACATAGCAGACTGTAATATCGGTTTCTACGTGTTTCTGCCTGTAGAACAGGTACGTGGGTTATTGATAAGTATTGACTCTTTAATCATGGAGGTTTTATTGTAGGCTACCTACTTACAGTAACGAGTGTAGCGTTAGTTCATCTGCGCCATCGGCGGTAAATAATCCTCGGTAACGTTTCCAGTCAGTAGGCTACATGTGCTGCGTGAAGTAACGCACACACCAGTGACTGTGGCTGCAACCAGCCCGACACGCTTTTTACGAATTCCGGCGGGCCATCGGGCCATTGCTTATGTCGAGCCTGGTGGTCTACGATGAAGGAGGTCCTCCAGTAGGTGCTCCAGTAGGTGCTCATGCTTCCATGGCGGTTTGCAACAAACAAGCGCTGAAATAGAGCGCGCGGTGCGGAGCGTGCGTAATGCAATCTAGGAGCAGTGATTCGCCAAACGTCCCTTATTGCAGTCGAACACACATTTCTTCTAATTTTATTTTTTAGTAACGAGTAACGAAGATGCTTAGTGGAAATATAACGGAGTAAAAGTATACATTTTATCTAGGAAATGTAGTGGAGTAAAAGTGAAATATTACATAAATTTAAATAGCGAAGTAAAGTACAGATACGTGAAATTTCTACTTAAGTACAGTAACGAAGTATTTGTACTCCGTTACATTACAACACTGACTGTTATGCAGATGACAGTCAGATTTATGTGCCTCTCAAAAAGAAAGATTCATACTCTGTCAGATTGCTACTTAAGTGCCTCAACGACAAAAAGGCCTGGATGGCTCTGAACTTTTTAAATTTGAATGATGAAAAGATGAAAGTGATGGTTTTTGGTGGCACCACTGGGACCAACCCTGTAGATCTGGGTTCCTTGGCCCAGTATATTAAACTTAGTATCAAAAACTTAGGGGTTAAAGTGGACCCGGAGCTTAAGTTTAGCAGTCAGATCAAGGCTGTTGTCAAATCAAGCTTCTTCCACTTAAGGCAGAATAAAGCCAATACTCTCAAGACAGCACTTTGAGATGGTAATCCATGCCTTTGTTACCACACGGCTGGATTACTGTAATGCACTTTATGTGGGGGTAAATGGCTCCTGAGTGTGCCTAAAACTAAGCGGAAGCTCAGAGGGGACTGTGCCTTTGGCTCCTAAATTATGGAATGATCTGCCTCTGCCCATTAAACAGGCCTCTTCTCTGTCTGTTTTTAAATCCTGTCTTAAAACCGAACGGAGGAACAAAAAGTCAAACGGGGCTAGGGAACAGAGGATAGCGGGAACTGGGGACCATGGGCACTCGGGAACTAGTGGGTAAAGAGGCCCGGGGGAAACAGAGGACCGGAGAGGCCTGGGGGAAACAGAGGGCCACTAGGGGAAGCAGAGGGGCCACTCGGGACAGGGAATAGAGAGGCCAGCACAGATGGGACACCTCAGGCAGCCAGCGGCAAAAGCGATGTCCTTCAGGCGGCCGGCGGCGAAGGCAGAATCCTTCAGGCAGACGATGGCAAAGGCAGAACCCTTCAGGTGGCCGGTGGTGAAAGCGATGTCCTTCAGGCGGCCGGCGGCGAAGGCAGAACCCTTCAGGCGGCTGGCGGCGAAGGCGAAATCCCTCTGGAGGCCCACGTTGAAGGCGAATCCCCTCTGAAGGCCGGCTGCGAAGGCGAAACCCATCAGAAGACCGGCGGTGAAGGCGAATCCCCACAGGAGGCTGTCCACGAAGGCGAATCCACACAGGAGGCTGTCCACGAAGGCGAAACCCCTCTGGAGGCCGTCCATGAAGGCAAAACCCCTCTGGAGGCCGTCTGCGAAGGCGAATCCCTTTAGAAGGCCGGCGGTGAATGCGAAACCCCTCAGGAGGCTGTCCGTGAAGGCGAATCCTTTCTGCCGAACAGGACGAGGAAGACTCTCAGGCGGGCGTCGGCGAAGACGATACCCCTCAGGCGGCCGTCGGCGAAGGCGATACCCCTCCGGCAGCCGGCGGCGAAGGCGATATCCCTCCGGAGGCCGTCTGCGAAGGAGATATCCCTCTGGACGCCGGTGGCGGAAGCAGAACTGTTCTGGGGGCCAGGTAGGCAAAGGAACAGCTGGGCTGAAGACAGGCGATGGGTCAGCTGGGCTGAAGACAGGCGACGGGTCAGCTGGGCTGAAGACAGGCGACGGGTCAGCTGGGCTGAAGACAGGCGACGAGTCAGCTGGGCTGATGACAGGCGACGAGTCAGCTGGGCAGGAGACAGGCGACGAGTCAGCCAATAAGGTCACAGGAACAGGAGTCGGCAAATCCGCCGACAGGGTATCTGGAGCAGAGGGTCGGACGGACCGCCAACAAAACCCGGGGGGCAGGAGTCGGCCGGACCGCCAACAAAACCCGGGGGACAGGAGTCGGCCGGGCCACCGGAAAAGTCTCTGGGGCGCCGGGGACCGGCAAAGTCTCTGGGGCGCCGGGGACCGGCAAAGTCTCTGGGGCGCCGGGGACCGGCAAAGTCTCTGGGGGGCCTGACCAAGGTAATGTCTCTGAAGTGCCGAGCAACGGCACAGTCTCTGAAGTGCCGGGCAACGGCACAATCCCAAAGGTTAGAAGCACTGGCACAGGCATAGGGAGACTGGTCATCTGAGGGTCTAGATGACTGTTCAGCGTAGATTCTGGGAGAACGGTCCGCTCTGGAACATTGGTCCGCTCTGGCACTGGAACGCTGGTCCGCTTTGGAACGCTGGTCCGCTCTGGCTCTGGACTGCCGCACCGCTTGGGATTGCTGGAAAACACGTGCTTAGGTCCGTTTGACGAGTGTGACTCCGGTCCGCTGGGGAGCGGTTGAACTAGTGCATGGCGTTGGGGACCATGTCGACCACGTCCTCTCTTGCAGCCTCCACGGTTCCCAGAAAATATGGCCAGGCGGGTGCCCTCAAAGGACTGCTTGTTGCTGGGGTTGTCCACAGCACTAGAGCTGACAGACAGGAGGTCAGGGGAGTTGTTAGTCGCTGTACTGGACTTCGCCCTACCAGCTAGAAGGCTGGCTGCTTCGGCCTCCTCTGTCCTTCTAGCACACATAGCTAGGTACTGGAAAACAGTTATATAAGTCTCTGGCTCACTACCAGGTGGAGACAAGACAGGACTAGGCATAGTGGCCAGAGGAGCAGGCTAGCTGAAAAACAGAGAACCTGTAGCCACAATGCTAGCAGGACTAGAAGCAGGCAGGCTAGTAGATGCTAGCTGGCTCGGAGTCTGATGAGGAGCTGGTACTTCACTGAGTGAAGCATTGGTGGAGTTAACAGGCTTGACTGAACACAATCCTTTAGTAAGTGGAGTAGTTTGGAATGGAGTCCTTTAACCCTTTAGGCGCCGGGTTTTATTTGTAAAAATACTAGATATTGACACCTAAATTTCAGAAGGCTCTGGCTTGAAAGTGGTTTGAGATAGAGACAACGTGTAAATGAAATATTTGAGAAATATTGAGAATGACCTAACGTTTATCTAGGGAGTACATTTTTCCATCTAATTTGCATATTATGACGTCCTATGGCGGTGGCCATATTGGATTATGTAATTTCCATGAAATACCTAATATTTTGAAATTTGTTGAACTTATTTCATCAGATTTACCCCCTTCCATCCATTTGTTATATTGTCCACATATCACATGTACAGGGAAAAAGTAAATTGTAAGTCAACAGTCATAAACTAGAACTATTACTACACCACAAAACTCATGTAAACAGTAGGCGTTTTTTATTTATAATTTTTTTTTTTTTTGTGATTTTGGAGGGGGGAGGGGCTCACGGCAGCACCTGCTGCTCGTTGAGCACAGTAAATGTAGAGTGATATGTGCTTTCATGAGTCTCCAAACCCCACAAAAGTTTCCAATAACACCAGAAAAAGTCGCTAGTCGCTTTTGACAAAAAAGTCAAGTTTGGATGGGATTTAGTCGAACAACTAGTGGAGGGGAGTATGAATGACATATAACACTCTATTCAGAGAAAACAGCTGTTTTATTCAGTACCGCGTCCTGCCGCAATTTTGCGACTTTGGCGCTTAAAGGGTTAACCAAGGTTTTTCCAAAACCTTCCTATGAGCCAATGCCAAAATTGCCTCCTTCTGGCATTCATCATTAGCCTTCCTCCACCAGACTTTCAGTTCCATCAGTTCATACAAAAGGTCATAAAATTCATCAGAAATCATCTCTGCTGGGTCCATGTTTGGTCGGATTATTCTGTCACGGTTTATCAGGAAGGCTTGGACCCAAATGCAGTTTAAGATGATTTATTAACAAAAATGAAGTACATACCAAAAGAAATCCAGAAAGCAACAGGCAAAACTAATTCCAGAAAAGCAGAACAGGAATACAAAACTGGAACTCAGAGATAACCAGTAGACTCCAGACACGAACACACTCACAGAAGATACAGCAACAGAATACAATAATCCGACAAAAGACAAGGGAGACACAGAGACTAAATACAAGAGGTAACGAGGACTAATAAGGGACAGGTGATACAACAGGTGAAACAAATCAGGGCAATCACAAGGGAGGGAAAACATAGGAAGTAAAACCGACAAGACAAGACAGAAAACTTTATTTCACAATAAAACAGGAAACAGAACATAACCGAAACCCACAATCATGACACTCATTACACTAGTATTGATCAATATCAATACCAACATTGGTATTGATATTATCGATATTTGGATCGATCCGCCCACCGCAAGTTTGGAGGTAAAACCCTGTGTTAGGGAGAACTGGCCATTCAGACATGGTTATTGATTGTTGTTACAACAACAATCCAACATAATTGTTCCCAACAATGTCTGCAGTACAAAGATGAAGGAGACAGCAGTGTCTCTAGTAGAAAGTGAATAGATACCCATCTCAAACACAATCCATAAACTGTGCTGCAATATGCAGCATGTCAGAGGTGGTGTTGTTTTGTTATCTGATCTGAACTCCATCAAGTCTACTGAGTAGAGATAGAGATAGACCGGCCACATGCTCGGCCATGACTGGCGACCGACACGTCAGTCTGACAAATGCCGATTTCATGCCGGTCAATGCTAGAATTAACTGACAACATAAGTTATACGAGTTACAGTTCTCAAGGACACATGCACACACTGACACGACAGCATAGTCTCCTTTTCCTTTCCCTCAACTTTTCCACCGTGTGTCGCGTGTACCCGCTCGCGGTGTGAAGTGGGAACCTTGTGAATTTACCTGCAACATGTCAGCTGTTTCGAAATTCTTCAGCGTGTGTGCAGAAGATAACAAGTTTGCAATATGCAACACCTGCAAGGAAAAAGCAGGGCGTGGAGAGACCACACCAAAAACCCAAAATACAATTTTTTTAGTTGGATATTGGATGTGAAAAGAAGGAAATGGTTCTAACATTGCACTTTAGATGTGTGTGAATTTCCCACATCAGGAGTAATTTATATAGTTCTATTTTATAGTGATCCATTATCTGTTAAAAAAAAATCTATGTTCTGTGCAAAATGTTCTATTAAAGAAAAGACAGAAAATAAATATTTGTGTGTGCTGTAAAGTGGTTAGAAAAATTGAAATTGGAATCGGCTAAATCGGTATTGGCTGGCCTAACTCAAAGAAAATCGGAATCGGCCTAGAAAGTTGTAATCGGTGCATCTCTACTACTGAGTTGCATTTTGGTAAAGGTCTTTGAAAGAAGTCTTTATTTCTGATGCCTTTTGAGTAGATTAGATTTGTGCAAAGGTTTTAGAGTATGCTCAGGTGTCATGTTACCTCACGTCTAAGGACTAAGGATCTCCTCCCAGCAGTCGTCTAACCTGCGACAGCCAAAATGCTCGAGCATGATGCAAGCCAGTAAGGGTCGCCCACACCAACATGACACGACTGCCTTTGATTGTCACACAACCCAATTAGTATTACTGAATGGAATTGTCTCCTATTATGGCATGCGATTGGGTTTTTGCAGTGCACTTCCATCAACAGCACAGATATTATTAAGAAACCATGCTGCCTGAAATCTTAATGCTGAGGCATTCAGGGCCTGCCCTGTGGGATTGAAGTATAGGGTGATTGTTAATTGTTGATGATACAGCAGAGTGCATAATTTAAGCAGATTAATTTAGACAGTTTGTCAAACCCATCTGCAGCCCTGCTGTAATGGTTAGTGTCCTAGACAGACAGTGATACTGTTATTGTCAACTTGTTGGTGTTAATGTCTTCATAGTTTTTTTTATTGAATTTTACAATATACATAGATTAAGCACACAACAACAACAACAACAACAAAAACATTCCCACCCCAAATCAAACATATCCAACCCCCCTGCTGTCACTCAAGAATGAGACTCTGGTGAATATAGGAATGTGCCATATAGTATTCAAAAATATCACAGCGTACACAATGCAAAGGCATAACGAAGGCCACTTAGTGTTGCACAGTGAAGTTGAAATGTGTGGCGGTGAAACAGAGGCAACATGCCGAGTCCCCGAATGTCAAGCGTCACATCCAGGTGCGTATTAATGGTCAGACATGATCATTTGAACTTTTTTCCTGTACCAGTGTGGAGGGGTTAATAAAGATCTCCACGCTTTGATACATTTCTTTTCAGAGCCCCGCAGCATACATCTGATATTTTTCAAGCTTCAGATTAGACAACACATCCCTTATCCAGTGGGAGACTGAGGCAGCATCTTTCCACTTCAATTTTCTTCAACTTTTTTTTCTTCCAAATAAAACTAGCTAAGTATTAATAGCAGTAGCTGTATTGACATACATAGGTCACACTGTCACTGAGAGAGAGAGAGAATACAATTGTTTAACAATAGCAATAGGGAATGGATGGATGGGCTTACAAGACACCACAAATTCAATTCAATTTCAATTCAATTTTATTTATAGTATCAAATCATAACACAAGTTATCTCGAGACACTTTACAGATAGAGTAGGTCTAGACCACACTCTATAATTTACAAAGCCCCAACAATTACAGTAATTCCCTCAAGAGCAAGCAGTGGCGAGGAAAAACTCCCTCTTGGGAAGAAACCTCGGACAGACCCAGGCTCTTGGTAGGCGGTGTCTGACGGTTGGGGATGTGATGAACAGTAGCAATAATAGTAACATTAATAATGGAACAGTGACTTCAAATGGTAGTCTTAGTAGTTAATGTCATATCGGTGCTGCAGGGCGTTACAGGATGTAGCGTGGCCCAGCAGAGCATGGATGGATGTAGCAGGAAGCAGCAGGGTTCAGCAGGACGCAGCATGACACTGCAGGGCACCGCAGAGCTTAGCAGGAAGTGCAGCAGGACCACGGTAACAGCTGCAACCAGGATCTTGGTGCCAACGTTCTCCAAGGAAATATGCTGGGTAAGGACTAAGGAAGCTAGGATTAAGAACAAGCATTTCTGGGACGGGATGCACACAAATGGTAATAGAAAGGGAGAGGAGAGAGCAGCTCAGTGTGTCAAAGGAAGGAATTCCCCTGGCAGTCTAGAACTATAACAGCGTAACTAAGAGAGACAGGTCAAAAGGAGAGGTAGCCTGTTCGGGCTTGGAACTCTCCCCTGCCGGATCGGGCTGTGCTGGCCTGTCTCCCTCTACTTTTGTTATATTATTAATCTGATGACTATGAAGAGAAGCAGGTGGGCCGGGTTAGGCGGATGCTGCAACTCCTCACTCCTTAACTATAAGCTTTATCAAATAGGAGAGTTTTAAGTTCATTCTTAAATGTGGTGACCCCGAACCCAGATTGGGAGCTGGTTCCATAGGAGAGGAGCCTGATAACTGAAGGCTCTGGTTCCCATTCTGCTTTTAGAGACTCTATGTACCACAAGTAACTCTGCATTCTGGGAGCGCAGTGCTCTAGTGGGACAATAAGGTATTAGGAGCTCTTCTAGATATGATGGTGCTTGACCATTTAGAGCTTTGTAGGTCAGGAGAAGGATTTTAAATTCAATCCTGGACTTTACAGGAAGCCAATGCCATCCATCCATCTTCTTCCGCTTATCCGGTCTCGGGTTCCCAGGCCAGGTTGGAGATATAATCCCTCCACCTAGTCCTGGGTCTTCCCCGAGGCCTCCTCCCAGCTGGACGTGCCTGGAACACCTCCCTAGGGAGGTGCCCAGGGGGCATCCTTACCAGATGCCCGAACCACCTCAACTGGCTCCTTTCGACGCAAAGGAGCAGCGGCTCTACTCCGAGCTCCTCACGGATGACTGAGCTTCTCACCCTATCTCTAAGGGAGACGCCAGCCACCCTCCTGAGGAAACACATTTCGGCCGCTTGTACCCTGGATCTCGTTCTTTCGGTCATGACCCAGCCTTCATGACCATAGGTGAGGGTAGGAACGAAAACTGACCGGTAGATCGAGAGCTTTGCCTTCTGGCTTAGCTCTCTTTTCGTCACAACGGTGCGATAGATTGAATGTAATACCGCACCCACTGCGCCGATTCGCCGACCAATCTCCTGCTCCATTGTCCCCTCATTCGCGAACAAAACCCCAAGGTACTTCAACTCCTTCACTTGGGGTAAGGACTCATTCCCTACCTGGAGAAGGCATTCCATCGGTTTCCTGCTGAGAACCATGGCCTCAGATTTAGAGGTGCTGATCCTCATCCCAGCCGCTTCACACTCGGCTGCGAACCGATCCAGTGCTGAAGGTCATAGGCCGATGATGCCATCAGGACGACGTCATCTGCAAAGAGCAGCGATGAGATCCCCAGCCCACCGAACTGCAACCCCTCCCCACCCCGACTACGCCTTGATATCCTGTCCATAAATATTACAAACAGGATTAGTGACAGAGCGCAGCCCTGGCGGAGGCCAACCCTCACCTGAAACGAGTCCGACTTACTGCCGAGAACCCGGACAGAGCTCTCACTTTGGTCGTACAGAGATTGGATGGCCCTGAGAAGAGACCCCCTCACCCCATACTCCCGCAGCACCTCCCACAGTATCTCCCGGGGGACCCGGTCATACGTCTTCTCCAGATCCACAAAACATATGTAGACTGGTTGGGCATACTCCCAGGCTCCCTCCAGGATCCTTGCGAGAGTAAAGACCTGGTCTGTTGTTCCACGACCAGGACGGAATCCGCATTGTTCCTCTTCAACCCGAGGTTCGACTATCGTTCGAACCCTCCTTTCCAGCACCTTGGAGTAGACTTTACCAGGGAGGCTGAGAAGTGTGATACCCCTGTAATTGGAACACACCCTCTGGTCCCCCTTTTTAAAAAGGGGAACCACCACCCCAGTCTGCCACTCCTTTGGCACTGTCCCAGACTTCCACACAATGTTGAAGAGACTTGTCAACCAGGACAGCCCCTCCACACCCAGAGCCTTGAGCATTTCTGGACAGATCAATCCCCGGGGCTTTGCCACTGTGGAGTTGTTTGACAGTGACTTGCGCCTGGGAAATTGACGACAATCCCCCATCATCCTCCAGCTCTGCCTCTAACATAGAGGGTGTATTAGTCGGATTCAGGAGTTCCTCAAAGTGCTCCTTCCACCGCCCTATTACCTCCTCAGTTGAGGTCAACAGTGTCCCCTCCTTACTGTACACAGCTTGGATGGTTCCCCGCTTCCCCCTCCTGAGGTGGCGAACAGTTTTCCAGAAGCACTTTGGTGCCGACCGAAAGTCTTTCTCCATGTCTTCTCCAAACTTCTCCCACACCCGCTGCTTTGCCTCTTTCACGGCAGAGGCTGCAGCACTTCGGGCCCTTCGGTACCCTGCAACTGCCTCCGGAGTCCTCTGGGATAACATATCCCGGAAAGACTCCTTCAGTCAGGCGGCTTCCCTGACCACCGGTGTCCACCATGGTGTTCGTGGGTTACCGCCCCTTGAGGCACCTAAGACCCTAAGACCACAGCTCCTCGCCGCAGCTTCAGCGATGGAAACTTTGAACATTGTCCACTCGGGTTCAATGCCCCCAGCCTCCACAGGGATGCACGAAAAGCTCCGCCGGAGGTGTGAGTTGAAAGTCTGTCGGACAGGGGCCTCCTCCAGACGTTCCCAATTTACCCGCACTACCCGTTTGGGCTTACCAGGTCTGTCCAGAGTCTTCCCCCACCCCCTGACCCAACTTACCACCAGATGGTGATCGGTTGACAGCTCCGCCCCTCTCTTCACCCGAGTGTCCAAAACATACGGCCTCAGATCTGATGAAACGATTATAAAATCGATTATTGACCATTGCCCTAGGGTGCTCTAGCACCAAGTACGCTTATGACCATCCCTATGTTCGAACATGGTGTTTGTTATAGACAATCCATGACCACCACAGAAGTCCAACAACAAACAACCACTCTGGTTTAGATCAGGGAGGCCGTTCCTCCCAATCACGCCTCTCCATGTGTCTCCATCATTGCCCACGTGCGCGTTGAAGTCCCCCAGCAGAACAATGGAGTCCCCCACTGGAGCCCCATGCAGGACTCCACTCAAGGTCTCCAAGAAGGCCGAAAACTCCAAACTCCTGTTTGGTGCATATGCACAAACAACAGTCAGAGTTTTCCCCCCCACCACCCGCAGGCGTAGGGAGGCGACCCTCTCGTCCACCGGGGTAAACTCCAACGTAGCGGCGCTCAGCCGGGGGCTTGTGAGTATCCCCACACCCGCCCGGCACCTCACACCCTGGGCAACTCTGGAGAAGAATAGAGTCCAACCCCTATCCAGGAGTATGGTTCCAGAACCGAGACTGTGCGTAGAGGTAAGCCCCACCAGATCTAACGGGTAGCGCTCCACCTCCCGCACCAGTTCCGGCTCCCTCCCCCACAGAGAGGTGACGATCCACGTCCCCAGAGCCAGCGTCTGCTGCCCGGGTCTGGTCCGTCGAGGCCCCTGACCTTTACTGCCCCCCTTGTGGCAGCGCACCCGACCCCAGCGGTTCCTCCCACAGGTGGTGGGCCCATGGGCTGGAGAGATGGGGGCCACGTAGCTTTTTCGGGCTGTGCCCGACCGGGCTCCGTGGCAAACCCGGCCACCAGACGCTCGGCATAGAAGCTAATACAGGAGAAATATGATCTCTTTTCTTAGTTCTTGTGAGAACACGCGCTGCAGCATTCTGGATCAGCTGGAGAGTCTTAAGGGACTTATTTGAGTAACCTGATGGTAGGGAATTACAATAGTCCAGCCTGGAAGTAACGAATGCATGGACTAGTTTTTCAGCGTCGTTTTGAGACAGGATATTCCTAATTTTGGCAATGTTAAAAAGATGAAAAAAGGCTGTTCTTGAGGTTTGTTTTAGATGGGCGTTAAAGGATATATCCTGATCAAAAATAACCCCTAGATTTCTGACAGTAGTGCTGGAGGCCAGGGCAATACCATCCAGAGCAGCTATGTCTTTAGATAATGAGGTTCGGAGGTGTTTAGGGCCCAGCACAATAACTTCAGTTTTGTTAGAGTTTAACATCAGAAAATTATAGGTCATCTAGGATTTTATATCTTTAATGCACGCTTGAAGTTTAGCTAGCTGACTGGTTTCGTCTGGTTTGATTGACAAGTATAATTGGGTGTCATCTGCATAACAAAAGTTATTTGAGTGTTTCCTAATAATATTACCAAGAGGAAGCATATATAAGGAGAATAGAATTGGTCCAAGCACTGAGCCTTGTGGAACGCCATGGCTAACTTTAGCGTACTTGGAGGATTTATCATTAACATTAACAAATTGAGATCGATCAGAGAAATAGGACTTAAACCAGCTTAGAGCGATTCCTTTAATGCCAACTAAATGTTCCAATCTCTGTAACAGGATTGTATGGTCAATAGTGTCAAATGCAGCACTAAGATCTAGTAAAACAAGAATGGAGACAAGTCCTTTGTCTGCAGCAGTTAGAAGGTCGTTAGTAATTTTCACCAGTGCCGTCTCTGTGGTATGATTCTTTCTAAATCCTGATTGAAAGTCATCAAATAAACTATTGCTATGTAGAAAATCACATAACTGATTAGCAACTACCTTCTCAAGGATCTTGGATAGAAAGGGAAGGTTAGATATAGGTCTATAGTTTGCTAAGACCTCAGGATCGAGGGTGGGTTTTTTCAGAAGAGGTTTAATCACAGCTATTTTAAATGACTGCGGTACATAACCTGTTAATAAGGACATATTGATCATATCTAGTAATGAAGTGTTAACCACGGGTAACGCTTCTTTGAGTAGTCTCGTTGGGATTGGGTCAAAGAGACAGGTAGATGGCTTAGCCGAGGATATCTTTAACATTAATTGTTGAAGGTCTATAGGACAAAAGCAGTCTAAGTATATGTCGGGAATAGTCGTTCTTTCTAGCGGTCCTGCGTTTAAAGGTGAACCATTAGAAGTTGAGGGCAAAACTTGAGAGATTTTATCTCTAATTGTTATAATTTTATCATTAAAGAAGCTCATGAAGTCATCACTACTCAGAGCTAGAGGAATAGATGGCTCAGTAGAGCTGTGACTCTCTGTCAGCCTGGCTACAGTGCTGAAAAGAAACCTTGGGTTGTTCTTATTTTCTTTTATTAGTGATGAGTAATAGTCTGATCTGGCCTTTCTTAGGGCCTTCCTATAGGTTTTGAGACATTCTTGCCAATCCAAACGAGATTCTTCCACTTTGGTGGAATGCCATTTACTTTCGAGGTTTTGCGAGATTTGTTTTAATTTGCGAGTTTGGGAGTTATACCAAGGTGCTAGTTTCCTTTGCTTCATCGTCTTCTTTTTGAGGGGAGCAACAGAGTCTAAAGACGTCCGTAGGCAGGTCGTAGCACCGTCTACAAATGTATCAATTTGAGAGGGACTGAGGTTAATGTAAAGGTCCTCTGCTATGTTAAGGCATGACATAGAGTCAAATGCTGTTGGAATATCTTCCTTAAATTTAGCTATAGCACTGTCAGATAGGCATCTAGTGTAGAAGCTTTTATCTAATTTAGTATAGTCAGGTAGTAAGAATTTGAAAGTAATTAAAGAATGATCTGATAATACCGAATTCTGCGGAAATATTATTAAATCCTCAATTTCAATACCATATGCCAGCATGAGGTCGAGGGTGTGGTTAAAACAGTGCGTCGCCTTGTGCACACTCTGACTGAAACCGATTGAATCTAATAAAGAGTTGAAAGCAGTACTAAAGCTATCATTGTCAACGTCCACATGGATATTAAAATCACCTACAATAAGTACTTTGTCTGATTTAAGGACTAAACATGATAAAAACTCTGAGAATTCAGATAAAAATTCAGAATACGGACCTGGAGCCCTGTATATAACAAGGAATATAATTGGCTGTAATGTTTTCCATTTAGGATGTTGAAGATTAAGAACAAGACTCTCAAACAAGTTATAATTTAGTTTAGGTTTAGGATTAATTAACAGGCTTGAATTAATCCTTCAAACAAATGCATACAGGTCAAGACCAGAGTACATCGTAGTACCACTTACCGTTTCTTTTGATTTTTTCTCACAATGTATACTTCCATACTTTGAGTCTGGTGGGTTTAGGATGCTTAGAGTACTGATTATTTACATAGAGTCTGGTGGATTTAGGATGCTTAAAGTACTGATTATTTACATGCAGTCTGGTGGGTTTAGGATGCTTAAAGTACTGATTATTTACATGGAGTCTGGTGGGTTTAGGATGCTTAAAGTATTGTTTATTTACATGGAGTCTGGTGGTTTTAGGATGCTTAAAGTACTGTTTATTTACATGGAGTCTGGTGGGTTTAGAATGCTTAAAGTACTGATTATTTACATGGAGTCTGGTGGTTTTAGCAACGCGAGCCTTAGCAATACAATATATATATATATATAATACCCCAGTTTTGCTTAAATTGTAAATAAATTGTTGTTTTAACAGTGAAGTGTTAAGTATCTTAACCCTTCAGAGATAGACCTTTTTAAAACCTATTTAAGACCTTTCTGTTTACCAGAAACAGCTATGAAGTAGCTGGCGCTAAACCCACCAGACTCCATTAAAAAAAAAGTACTTTAGCGTGTATAGAGCCAACATATATTTTCACATGTAAATCGGTAAACTATGTGTTTATTTCAACCAACACTAAAGTTGTGATGGTTTGAAAAGTGTAGAGAATACCAAAAATGGCTTTTCATAGTTTTATTTGGTTTCTGTCGACTTTGAATGAAGTGTGTTTTACAATGTTAAAATTATTGTTTATTTACATGGAGTCTGGTGGGTTTGGTCCATCATGACATCATGTTAGCTGACAAATAACACTTCTCCTTCCTTCCTCTCCTCTCTTCAAGTCTTGTCTTTGTGAAAACAGCTGTTGGTGTTGAGGCCTGAAGTCAGTTAGGAGTCAGTCAGTTGGTCAGTTAGTCCATCATGACATCAAGTTAGCTGACAAATAACACCTCTTCTCCTTTCTTCATCTTCTCTCCTTTCTTTCTCTCCTCTGTTTGACATGTCCTGCAAAGAGAGGACAACACAGCCTACAGTAAAGAGTCTATGATAGGAGGTGTGTGTGTCAGAACTTGTTGCTATGGTGATTTCCACAGTGAGGGAGTAGAGGAAGGAGGGGGAGACAGTAGCCGTTTCTCAATGTCAAGGATCCTTCCTTGGTAGGACTAGTCCTTCCAAGGAAGGATCCTTCAGAGGCTAGGCCAGGCTCCTCCTGAGCATTCGGAGAGCATGTACAATGGAACAGGCTAGCAAGTGCACGTCATTGCGTGCTTGCGTCATTGAAAATGTTTCAACACCTTCACTTCCGCGCTGCATTTCAAAACACTGGACCAAATGGATGTGGAACTGTGAAATGTGCTGTTCAATTTTTTTGTTGAGATGGAGAAGCTGAATCATCGTCAGTCTGCTTGCAGGAGGAGAATATTCTGTCGGCAACTTTGCCGCAACGTGCTAAGGTAGGTAACGTTACCAACACTGATAGGCTTTAATGTAAGCAATAGCCGTTTTCTCTTATTTATCCCATGTCAATAAATACAAAAATTGTGATGTTTGTAGTTGTCATAACACTTACCAGTAAGGATAATTGCATTAATTAATCTTAATTACATTAACCTTACAGTAGCAGTTTACATTAGCTCGTAGTTTACTGCATGTATGTAACATTAGCTCATTGTCGACCAGTAGCTTCTAGCTTTCAAACAAATGTGGTGCAAAATATGATCAGCAACTACAAGGTAAACGCTACCAGCTAATGAGCTACCATAGGCAGTATGATATGCAGTAAACTGCAAGTGAGAAAGTTTAAATAGTACTGTAAACACACAAGCTACAAGGCTACATCCAACATATAAAAAGTCATAACACCATTGATAAACACCCACTAACACAGTAAAGGTAGCTAGGTGTAAGTGCATGTTAAATGGTCAACAGTTGTCAGTTAAGACCATGATGAAGACCACTACACAGTTACATTACGTATCTTAATGTTACAGTATGCTTAAATATATTTGTGATACAATTCTAATCTTACCAGGACAGGTTGGATAACTACTGGACTAACCTAAAGCTTTCTCCTTCTGTCTGCAGTCTTGAAGCAACCCCATCATCAGCAGCTGAGTCTGGTCGCCGCTTCATGTTGAATATACTTGTGTACAGTATATAGTAATGTTTGAATAAATAAAAGCTTCTATACCTTACAAGTTATTGAAACAGGTACCATCTGAATATAATTATTCACCTGTCCCAACTGTTTCAGAAATGCCAGTGAAGAGCTTGATGCGAAGCTCAAAGACACCGATCAGTTTGAACAACAAAAAAATGATACCAGCATGTACATTGAGCGCATCAACAAGACCTTGTTGCCAGGAAAACTCAAGTTGTGGTGCTTTCAGTTTGGCATACTCCCAAGACTCTTGTGGCCGTTAACTGTGTATGAGATCCCTATCTAAGTTGGAACGGCTGAAACAGCACACAGCTGAAGCAGTGGCTTGGAGTTCCACGTTGTTTAAGCTCTGTCGGACTTTATGGACATGGCAAGTTGGAATTACCAATCACAGGGCTCGTGGAAGAGTTCAAATGCACCAAAGCAATGCTCATCATGACCCTAACTGAATCTGAGGATGCAGTCATTCGTACAGCGGCCCCCCGGGTGGTAGCAGGAAGGAAGTGGACTCCATCAGAAGCTGTTCAGAGTGCAAAGTCTGCGCTTCACTTTAGAGATGTGATTGGACAAGTACAGCATGGGAGGGCAGGGTTAGAACTCATCCCAAAAACTCTTCTGTGGCACAAAGCAACATCAGTGCAGAAGAGACGGCTAGTAGTTGAAGAAGTCAGGAGACAGGAGGAGGGAGAGCGACATGCCAAAGCCGTCTCAATGGCCAAGCAGGGGAGATAGACCAACTGGGAGGGCCTGGAAAAGAAAAAGCTCAGCTGGCGTGACATCTGGCAGATGGAGGGAGCGCGGCTGAGTTTTGTCATCAGAGCCACATACGACCTGCTGCCCTCCCCCCAAAATCTGAAAGTGTGGTATGGAGAAGATCCCGCCTGTCCCCTGTGTCAAGTACCTGCATCCCTAAGGCACATTCTATCAGGGTGCATTACAAGTCTCACCTAAGGGCGCTATACTTGGCGGCATAACCAAGTACTCAGAGAGCTGGCATCAATATTGGAACAGAAGCAAACCACCACAAACAACCTTCCACAAACATCAGCAGGACAGGTCAAATTTTGTACCAGCTGGCCAACATCAAGAGCATCACACAACACCTAAGGATGCAAGCATCCTGCAGTCAGCGCGGGATTGGAAACTGGAAGTGGACCTTGATAAGAAGCTTGTGTTTCCCCCAGAAATAGTAGCTACAACACTCTGGCCAGATATGGTCCCGTGGTCTCCAACAACAAAGCTGGCATATGTTGTGGAATTAACAGTACCATGGGAAGATGGGGTTGAAGAGGCTTATGAGAGGAAAAAGAACAAATACTCAGACCTGGCGGCTGAAGCATCCCAGGCCGGCTGGAAGACTAGCATCTTCCCAGTAGAGGTGGGATGCAGAGGATTTGTTGCCACATCTACCACCAGTTTGTTGAGAAAAATAGGGGTGAAGGGTCGCTCCCTCCAACAGGCCATCAAGTCCATGTCAAGTGCTGCTGAGAAAAGCAGTAACTGGCTCTGGATCAAGCGTAAGGACCCCAACTGGGCAGCAAGGTAGAGACAGATGGTATGTGGTCAGGCTTAGGCCTGACTCAGGGAGAAGGACGCCCCTGCCATGCAGAGTCCTTCAGGGACATGGAGGGTATGGCATAGAGGGGAGTGTACCTAGGACGCTAGGTACACTGTTGAGCCCTCTGGAGACATTGTGGGCTTCAATCAACGAAACGTCCATGAAGCAGGGTGCCCACCTGATGACCCCAATGACATACCTCACCCTCCTTTTCACCACTCCACACCGACGGCTAGTGTCAAGAGTTTCCTACTAAAGGGATTGAAACATCTAGTTCTATTAGCTTTACCAAATTCACTTAGAAATAGACATTGAAAAACGTTTATATTATATAGCTACACACCCAAAAACGTAATGACACAGACAAACCAGTTAATTTAATGCATTTATTTTCAGAATGCCAATCTCTAATAGGCTTTAGCAAATAATCTAGCTATTCATCTCTCTTTGGCCTCTGTTTCCCTGCTTGTCTTTTGCATTCCCATCATCAGTGACCGCCTCCGTTTGTCCCTGTTAAAAGACAGCAAACACAAGAAAAAGATGTTTACCATTATGAATGCTATAACGTAACGTTATATGAAACGTTATACTTTAAACTACTCATACATTTTAGCCTTCATGTAACGTTGATAGTGAAGTAAATAAGTTGCAGCGTTACCTACCACCCTGCAGCTACAACTGATAAACACACCAATTTCTAAATCTCGGCTAACGTTACGCATATAGAGTAACAACATATAAAAGAGATGAAAATGCCACCGGACATTAAAGTTTAAAAATACAAATGGCACAAAAAGACAGCAACCTAGCTAGCTAGCTAACAGTCTAATGTTAATGATAGGTTCAGTTAGCTTAACGTTTGCTCGGGTGTATCTACCTAATTACTATAGCAATTTGTACCAGCATTAAAGCGTTAAGCCTTACATTGATGTAAAACATTAACAGTGATAACACAACAAACAATCAGCGATGCCGCTCCCGCTTAGGTCCACCATTTAATTTTTTTAAATGAGCCGGCAAAGCTGCGCGCATAGGATTGTGGGTGTTTTGGGATCACGAAGGCTACACATATGCATCCTTTACTGTCTATGGGAAATTCTCCGAACGAAGGAATCAGTCCTTGGTGGAATTCGGAGGATCCTCGATATTGGAAAGGTCCTTCAACAGACGTTGATGAGGTAGCATCCTCGAAATTCTGGCTTCGAAGGATCCTTCCTTGACATTGAGAAACACCTAGTATCTTCCATGGTAAACTTCATAGAAAGTAAATTATATTGAGCCATTATCTGGCTGGATCACACTTCTGCATTAGCATATCATGGAACTTAACACTATCCAAAGTGTAGGAATCGCCATCTACTGGACAACATGTACGTTTTACTTAAACAGTCACTGCACATATTAAGTCATTGTGCCGTATAATTATCAACTTAACATTATCTTACATAGGGTATCACAGTAAAGATTACTGAACATGGAGTGCAAAATTAAAATTGACCATGTTCTTTCTCATCTTAGATATGCAAGTGACATGATGTTGCCACCAATGACGGATGACACAAGAGTTGACCTGTGGTGGAATGCAGTACGACAAACATCGGGGTACCCAACACTTGTCAAGATAGCACTCTTTGCTTTATGCCCTTTTCATGGCCCTCAAGTAGAGTCTTCGTTTAGTATGATGGCCAACATCATGCAGGCCAAAACAACAAGCCTGAATGTGGAGACCTATGAGGCCTATGAAGTTGTAAAGTATCAGCTGAAGGTCATGCAGGTCTCAGCAATTCACCACTACTTCAGACCGTCAAAGGACAGCCCCATCAACCCATCGCTTGTACGGAATGTCAAACTCTCATGCCAGAGGTACAGGGCAGAGAACAAACGGAGGGCAGAACTTCATGCTCCCAATCCAGCCAGAAAGAAGGCAGCCAAAGACTCAATAGTGGCAGCAGCTTTCAATGCCCCACAATTCAATTGAACCCACTGAGCAAAGCAACGTCTGTGGACGTACAAAACAGGTTGATATCACGTCTGTCCATCCAGGCCACAATCTGAACGTCCAGTGACAGCCAGAACTAGTCGAGAACAGACATTCATACTGGCTATAATGTGGACGTCCGTTTACATCCAGAAAAGGTCGATAAATGACGTGAAAAAAAGATGTCCAATCAGGCCACAATCTAAACGTCCACTGACAGCCAGAAATAGTTGAGAACAGACGTTCATACTGGCTATAATCTGAACGTCCGTTAACATCCAGAATTAGTCGATAAATGACTTGAGAAAAGATGTCCAATCAGGCCACAATCTAAACGTCCACTAACAGCCAGAACTAGTTGAGAATAGACGTTGACGCTGACTATAATCTGGATGTCCATTGACAACCAGAATTAGTTGATGAATAACACTGAGAAAAATAGCAAAGAAAAAATATGCCAGTTGTGGTGGAGAGACAGCATGGCTAAGAGACAGCATGTCTGTGTACGCATCTTTCCATGGCTATATCAATGTAACGGGAATCTGAAAAGACCAGAAATGCTCAAGGCTCTGGGTGTGGAGGGGCTGTCCTGGTTGACACGCCTCTTCAACATTGCGTGGAAGTCTGGGACAGTGCCAAAGGAGTGGCAGACCGGGGTGGTGGTTCCCCTTTTTAAAAAGGAGGACCTGAGGGTGTGTGCCAATTAGCCTCCTCTCAGCCTCCCTGGTAAAGGCTACTCCAAGGTGCTGGAAAGGAGGGTTCGGCCGATAGTCGAACCTCAGATTGAAGAGGAATTTTTATTGAGTTTTATGGATCTGGAAAAGGCATATGACTGGGTCCCCCGGGAGATACTGTGGGGGGTGCTGCCGGAGTATGGGGTGAGGGGGTCTCTTCTCAGGGCCATCCAATCTCTGTACAACCAAAGCGAGAGCTGTGTCCGGGTTCTCGGCAGTAAGTCAGACTCGTTTCAGGTGAGGGTTTGCCTCCGCCAGGGCTGCGCTTTGTCACCAATCCTGTTTGTAATATTTATGGACAGGATATCAAGGCGTAGTCGGGGTGGGGAGGGGTTGCAGTTTGGTCGGTTGGGGATCTCATCACTGCTCTTTGCAGATGATGTGGTCCTGATGGCATCATCGGCCTGTGACCTTCAGCACTCACTAGATCGGTTCTTAGCCGAGTGTGAAGCAGTTGGGATGAGGATCAGCACCTCTAAATCTGAGGCCATGGTTCTCAGCAGGAAACCGATGGAGTGCCTACTCCAGGTGGGGAATGAGTCCTTACCCCAAGTGAAGGAGTTTAAGTACCTATGGGTTTTGTTCGCGAGTGAGGGGATAATGGAGCGGAGAATCGGCCCCGTTGTGACGAAAAGAGAGCTGAGCCAGAAGGCAAAGCAAATCTTGAAGACCCCAAATGTAGAGTTTTCTTGTATTTTGTTTATTATTTCTTGTATATCTGTATGGATGTTGTGTAGGCCTACTTGCTGCTGTAGCACAGCTATATATATAGTCTTTCTTAACATGTTTAAACATATTCACTGCTGTTTAAAAACAAGTTAAAATATGTTTAAAACATGCCACTAACTGCCACTCTTCAATGTAAAATGTTCGATTAAAATATACAAGCTGCTTCATAATGACCATAGACTGTTAATATTATACAGTATATGATCATGACACACTACACATAGGCACACACAATGCATTTGTAGCATTTGTTTGGTTGCTTGTCACTCAAAAATTCTAAATTCGAAATAGCTGCAGGTGATTGGGCGTGGAGGAGGAAAAGGGTGGGGGTTAACAAAATTGAAAAAAGGCGGACTGCGGAGGGACAGAGGAGCGGTTGACAGAGAAGCAGACACACTGGGTAAGTTTTGTATTTATAATTTATTTAGCTAGATAATAAATAGACGGGTACTGGTTTGACTGAAGTTTAGTGGAGCTAATCAGTAGCTAACCATATAGTATGTGCTATAGTGATGGGCATTCCGGCTCTTTTTCGTGAGCTGGCTCTTTTGACTGATAGGTGTGAAAAACAATTCTAATTAAATTATTAAATGAAATCATACTCACAATGTCTCACAATTTCTTTAAAAATGCATTGATTTGTTATGAAAAAAGAATACTATTAAACATTTGCATTTAAATTACAACTTTTTAATGTATAGAAACAACATTCAAAACAAATACAATCTGAATCTGAACAACATAATAGAACCCATATTAAAGAAAAATAAATAACTGAAAGGATTAAACTGGTCCCTTTTTTCTCTCTGTTTTGTTTTCAGAGCTGTTTTTCCTCTCCTCTGTCCTCTCCTTCGAGTTTGACAGTGTGTGTGTGTGTGTGTGTGTGTGTGTGTGTGTGTGTGTAATGGCTCGGCCACTCCCTCATGCCGTATAATTGGTTGACACCTTGTGTATGATTGACAGGAACAGAATGTGAGGCTGATCAGACAGTCGAAACTAATGTGTGCCTATATAATAATTTTTTTTTTCTTTGAATTAGTCAATTATTTTAAATAAAATAAAATTCACTCATTATTTATTATATATTACATATTGATTTAACTTCTATAGGCTATATTTTAAAAAATAGAGTCGGCTCTTCGGATATGCGAGCCAGCTCCCGTCGTTCACCTACAAGAGCCGGCTCTTAGAGCCGACTCATTCGCGAACGACCCATCACTAATGTGCTAGGTAAGCTGAAGTACGTTTACTTTAGTTGGACTTCGTTACCAGCTCATGCTAGAGCCAAAGTTAGCTTGTCAGTGTTATCTTAAGTAACGTTAGCATTGAGTAAATGTTATTGTTATAGCTAGCTAGCTAGTTAAACTGGAATCTTTAGCTGGGTTTGTAGTTTGAAGTTGGTCCGTTTGAATGAAGCACAGACAGACAGACAGCCTGGTAGGTGGTGTGTTTTTGGCCTCGTTTTTAAAGCTTTTAAAGAAGTTTGTTAATACATTAACTTAAAAAGTCGTCAATAGTGTCCTACTGTGTACCAACAGGCCTATAACCATGATGTAGCTAAGTTGTCACTTTTACTGTGAGCAAAGATTTTTATCCAACAGTAAAATTTGTTCTAAACTGTCTCTAGGGTGGGTAATTGTAGCTAACGTTAACAGTACCAGGGTGTGCTCAGGCACTGAAATGTTACACCATAATATTACTGATATAACTTCATGTGTTTTATATGTCAAAGGGATTTAACAAACCATTAAGAATAGACAGTGGTTGGGTTAAATCAGACCTTGATACTTATTACTGTTGAGAAACTGAAAAAATAATGTATATAACTTTTATACACCATGTGTTTCCATCCATGATGTAAGTGTGTATGTAACAATAATCAGGATTAAACAAATGCTTATTAAAACATTTTTCTTTGTTATTGCAGCTGCTGTCTTAAAGTGGACTGGACTGTTTCTTATATAGCACTTTCTAGTCTTAACAACTACTCAAAGCGCTTTAACATATTTCCCATGCCAAGGCGGTCTGCCTACCTTACATGCACCTGTACTGCAAGACAGCACCTCTTCTCCCTCCACAGTAGGCCTGCACGATATTGGAAAAAAACTGACATTGTGATATATATTTTTTCTGCGATAAGAAAAAAAAAAGACACATATTTACAAGATGACATACAGTAAATAGCTCTATTTGGAAATAATAAATAATTCTTGACTACTGATTTCATAGGGGAGTGCATCAACATAGAAAATAAAAAAGGCAAGTTTCTAATGTGAACCATTCTTTGTTGAACTTTAATGCTTTACAAACAACCAAAGCAAGTACACGCTGTGACTACTCTTTTGAAGAGATTATGGAGAGGGAAATCGGGTAGAAATACACTAGTTGACTGATTTGACACCATTGTATTCATATACTACTATTAATCCAGGCTAAAGTCAATGATATTAATAATAATGCATGCATGTTGCTTCCTCTAAATTTCAGGTTATGGTTGACTAGCGGGGCCTGCTTTGGTTGTTTGATAAATTGTTCAACATTAATTGTGATTGGTGGTTGGTTGTGCATGCAGAGCCTGCATGTCACACACTAGCAACAAACTGTGTATCCAAGAACACTTAAATCAGTGTAAATGACGTTATCAGACACAGACTGCTGTTGTAGTTAAGTGTTACGTCTCCAGCATCGCCGCTCCGAACCGTAACGTTAGTTGGGACAGACGCCTTGTTTAGGCTCATATGTCACATACACACGTTGCCAACATGGCTACCTGTTTTAAAGGGGAAGGGTCGCCGGTAACATGTAAAAGGAGAACGGTGAAAGTTTACTTTTCTATCAAGCACCAAAAAAGTTTTAGCGTCAACATCGCAATGTCCTGCGATGTGACTATCGCGCATGCACACATCGTGATGTAGACAATGAAACAAAATATCGTGCAGCCCTACTCCACAGGCTGAGGAGGTTCAACATCGACTCCAGGATACTCTGCAACTTCTACAGGCAATTATCGAGAATATCCTGACCGGCTGCATCACTGCCTGGTATGGCAGTTGCTTCACCCTCACCCAGAAGGCTCTACAGAAGGTGGTTAAATCTGCACATCACCAGGATGGAGCTGTCATCTATGGGGGACCTCAAAATCCAGTGGTGTAAGAAAAAAACCAACAGGATAATCAGAGACCCAAATCACCCAAGCATATTTATGTTTTTGTGTGTGATGCTGTTCTCGCGATAACACACAACGTGGTGACGCGAGCTGCGTGCATATAAAACGCACCGGTCTCCCTTACTTCAGTTGGAGCGCTCCGCGTATGTAATGAACGAAGAATTTCACTTTGGCGTACACATTGCACGGCTGTAAACCCGTGTTATTTGTACGCTTTCGAGTGAGACCGGGTTGGGGGGGGACAGTAGCCTACCGCAGAATCTGGACCTGCACCGCCAGTCTTAACTTGTTTCAAAGCAGAGAAAGGGGAGGTAACCTTGCTCCTTATGACCTCATAAGGAGGAGATTCCAGGTCGGCCCATCTGAGCTTTCATTTTCTCAAAGGCAGAGCAGGATAACCAGGGCTCGGCTTACACCTATCGCCATCTCTAGCCACTGGGGGACCATAGGCAGGCTGGGGGACCGCATAAGTGAAATCTTCATGCCATGGGACCTTTTTAATTACTGTTTTACAAACTGTTTACACCTCTCTCTAACCACCCACTTCATTAGGTACAGTGTTGTAATGTAACAGTACAAATACTTCGTTACTGTACTTAAGTAGAAATTTCACGTATCTGTACTTTACTTCGCTATTTAAATTTATGTCAACTTTCACTTTTACTCCACTACATTTCCTAGATAAAATGTATACTTTTACTCCATTATATTTCCACTAAGCATCTTCGTTACTCGTTACTAAAAAATAAAATTAGAAGAAATGTGTGCGACTGCAATAAGGGAGGTTTGGCGAATCACTGCTCCTAGATTGCATTACGCACGCTCCGCATGCCGGGCGCTCTATTTCAGCGCTTGTTTGTTGCTAAAGGAGGAGGAGGACGCACAACTGAAACCGCCATGGAAGCATGAGCACCTACTGGAGGACCTCCCGTTAACGTAGACGACCAGGCTCGACATAAGCAATGGCCCGATGGCCCGGGGCCAGTAAAAGGGTGTTTCTTCAACTACAGGCACCTTTGGCCTTGTGAACTTGAGGGGGAAAAAAAGTGTTCAAATCAAAACAGTCACAGTCTAACAGTTTAATATAACTAGTCTAGTTTGATGATCCATAAGAGAACACACTTACAATAAAAGACAAATTGGTGATTTTTGACATATTTTCCAATATGCACTGAACAAATGTCATTTCCATCACATGTAAATATTTGATTATTATTTAAAAATATTATGATATACATAATTTCTTAACAGTGTAAGATCACTTTAACACATAGTTTTACCAGTTTATACCTATATTGCAATTACCATAGATTTGTGGATTAAGTAAATGAATTGTCATGAGGCCCAAACACAAAGTTTATATCCACCACAACCTGAAATATAATATTGGATTGGTTAGATACGTTTCAGAAAAATGACTATTTGTGTTATTACATTAAGTGGAACATTATTCCATAAACTATGCAGAAGTTTTTAATGAGTGATTAGAATTTTGTAAATATTTTTAAAAAAGTTATGAGGTGGTGGAAATGACAATGAATGGACGTCCATGTAGAAAAACAGAAGACATTTATTTGAAACGTTCTGAAGCAGACAATTCCATTTAACAAATCATTAGTCATTAGTCTGTTTGGTTCCATAACCAGATGAACAGTTACAGTCTTACTGTAAACAACTTTAACCACATCACATGAAAAAATTTAAGTTACGCATACATGCAGATTGTAAAATTGTAACATTCCAATTGGTTAGATGAAAACTGTTTTGAATTTTGGAATACTTAAAAAAACACCTAAACTTTAGTCATGTCAATGCATTGTAACATGAACTATAAAGCATCTTGAGCATGCACACGCTGTGTGTGAGTGAGTTTGGTGTTGTAAAATTCTAATCAGTTTCTTAGATGAACACTGTTCTGAAGAAAACATTTAAAAGACACCTTACACTATATCATATCAATTATCATATAACATGAACTGTAAAGCATCAAGAGCTGTGCGTGCATGAGAGAGAGAGAGAGAGAGAGAGAGAGAGAGACAGGTAAGCATGTAGGTTTGTCCAGAGGGCAATTATGGTGACCAGATGGTATGTGTGTGAGAGATAATGTGCATGAAAGTGAGGTTGTGTGTGAGAGAGAGAGAGAGAGACAATTCATGAGAGAGGGAGTGTTTGTGTGAGAGAGAGAGAGAGCGAAAGAGAGAGAGAGCGAGAGAGGGTGGCAATGTGATTCAAGGCCAAATCTTGCAGATTTCTTTCTAAACTTCCGTCTTAATCTCCTTGTGCCGTTTTGTCACTGGTACGGGCTCAGGGATGAGGCCTATTATATCCATCGGTTGGTACCAGATGACATCATCTCTCAGTGGCCAATAAAAGCGATTGATCCTAATACCGGTCATTGTTTTCACTTGAGTACCACTGTATAACTCAACATCCTGAATAATACCTGGGTACACATCTCCATCATACACCACTGCACACCACTGACCGATAAGACCATCATGCAAGTCCAAAATTGGTTGCAGACCTCCATCTTGGGATGTGACAGGAAGTGTACTGGTTGTGGGGGTACCTTCATCCCATGGCTGAAACCTGACCGTTTCTGGTGTGAAACAGTTGCAATCTGACAGCTACATTTTGTATATGAAATCACATTAATAGTTGTCTGACCTTAAATACCACAATTATGTATTGATTATTTTACTGATACTTTATTCAGTCATATTAAAAAAAATAGATAAATCATTTTTTTACACTTCTTTTTCATTATTGAAGATCAGAAGTCTGGGTGTGGGACAAGCACAAAACAGCAATATTTGCATCTATAATGATGTTTAAAAAGGTGACAAAATCATCGTAGACTACCAGTAAAAAGTTCCTAAAGTACTTTCATTGTAAAGTTAACTATGAAATTGTGAAATTTTCAAAATGAAATGTTTTTCATAAAATATGATCAAAGGACATGAAAGTGCCCATAGTCTAAGAATTGCCCAAAAACGTATGTCGGACTGGTTGCAACCACAGGATTATTTACCGCCGATGGTGCAGATGAACTAACGCTACACTCGTTACTGTAAGTAGGTAGCCTACAATAAAACCTCCATGATTAAAGAGTCAATACTTATCAATAACCCACGTACCTGTTCTACAAGCAGAAACACGTAGAAACCGATATTTCAGTCTGTGCTGTCCACTCTCGTCCACCGCGCTCTGCAAAAACAGCTCTACTCTGCAAATTGCGACTTTACTGGCGGCTGTGGCTAAGCGGGAGAAAGGTTGCCTGCCAATCGGAAGGTTGGTGGTTCGATCCCTGGCCCTGCAGTTCCATGCCGAAGTGTCCTTGGGCAAGACCCTGAACCCCGAGTTGCCCCCGATGCTGCGCCATCGGAGTGTAAATGTGTGTGAATGTTTATCTGATGAGCATGGCATCCTCGGCCACAGTGTATGAATGTAAAATTTGTGAATGGTTCCTGTAAAGCGTTTGAGTAGTCGTTAAGACTAGAAAAGCGCTATATAAAAACAGTCCATTTACAAACGAGCTGAAATGAAAGATGTCAGTTTGTAGTCTAACTGTTTGTCTTAATTTGCAACCAATCTTGAACTTTGGACAAACTCTTGTAAACGTAGCTGCTGTCTAAACGAGCCATCCTCTCCGCTGGAGCCGTAAACCTATGGATGTATTTTAAGACCAAAACAAATACATGTGGCTACTTAATATGCACGTGAATGACGCGTTCTTCATTCTTGACGATGTTGCCGGTTGTATTATTTAGCAACAGAATTGTCTTATTTCAAATTAGGCATACAGGACTTATCTGAGATCATTTTCTAGTTAAGTAGCCTATCTAGTTATCATTATGGATTTTCCATGTTTTTAGGGGTTTACTTACTAACGTAAAAAAAACCTTCTGGTTCCTGTGTTAACGTCTTCTAGATGTCTAACAATTACGTCTTTAACACATCTTTTATTGACGTCTATACAACATCCAGAAAAGACGTATAAAAAACTTTAATTCTGGCTCCCCAGAGGACGTCTTCTAGATGTCTAACAATTACGTCTTTAACACATCTTTAATTGACGTCTATTCAGAATGTGTCCAGAAAAGACGTATAAAAAACTTTCATTCTGGCTCCTGTGAGGACGTCTTCTGGATGTCAAACAATGACACACACATATATATATATATATATATATATATATATATATATATATATATATATATATGTGTGTATATATGTGTGTGTGTGTATATATGTATGTAGAGGATACACGAGAGCAGCCTTCCCGGAAGCTGTGTAGCTGAAAGCTGTTGCTAACTCCGCCCATACAGCTGACGAATTCATGTGACGTTTCAGAGGAAAGGATATCTCATCCCTCAAAAACACATTTGCTCGTCACCTCTCTCTCTGGTATATATATATACATATATATATATATATATATATATACACATATTATAATATAAATATGTTATATATTATATAAAAAAAAACATCCTTAGCCACAATCATAACATTAAAACTGTAACTCTGAGGTAATTATGGTTACCCAGTGATGTCCAGTAGTCCCCAGTGAGAGCAACAGCGGGTATTCCTGTTGTGATGGTGCGTCCTGAAGGAATCTCATACCTGCTGTCATTTGTTGCGATTCTCAGAATGTTTCTCAGACCGACGTCCTCCACAACACTAATCGGCCTGCAGTCTGTAGCTATCCACTTCGCTATGGCATTTGTTAGCTTCTCTTGCCTTTGTTTATCCGCCAATTCTTTTCTTTTCCGGTTCCTGTAAGCGCGGCAGCAGTCAGCAACAGACTTTTTCAAAATAAAAGCCTGTGAGCGACAGACTTTTACAATAATAAAAGGAATAATAAAAACTGCGTTAACGCGCAATAAAATAATTGTCTGCGTTAATTAATTAATGAGTTAACGCGATAATAACGCGATAACTTGCCCAGCCCTAATATATAGATATATATTTGGTTTTCCAGTAAAATGGTTCGAAAACTATCAAAAGGTTTAACACACAATTTGGCACTAACATTCATGGTTGATGAACATTTGTAATGACTAACACACTGCATTAAGATGGTGAACATGGTAAACTCTATACCTACTAAACATCAGCATGCTAACATTATCACTATAAGCATTTTAGTATGTTAGCATACTGAAATTAGCATCAGCTCAAAGCACGACTGTGCATAAGTACAGCCTCACAGATCTTCTAGCATGACTGTTTAAATTTGCAGTATGTAGCAGTTGAAGAACAGATTGATATAGATATATCATTCTCTAATTCCCTTTATAGAACACTGATGACTCAAGTAAATATTGTCATCAATATAATTTATTGAATTTTAGATATAACTATACAGCAGCAGTTAAGAAACAGAAGCCTAATCTTAGTAAACTATATAACATTGACCTGTTATCTGATAAATGTGTTAAGTTGTTATGGTGAACATTTTAGTAAACAGTTGCCTTTTTACAGTGTTGGGGAGTAACTGAATACATGTATCGGCGTTACATATTCAGAATACAAATAATGAGTAACTGTATTCCGTTACAGTTACAATTTAAATAGTTGGTATTTAGAATACAGTTACATTGTTGAAATCAATTGATTACATGACGATACTTCTCTGTTTCACAAGTTTATTCACTCTCTAAATAAATTAAGGCAACTCCATGCTTTTCCCAGAAGCCTCAATATGAAAACGAAAAAATTAGCTATTTAGTCACAATGGAGTCGGAACTGGCAAAACAGAGCCACGGCAGGAACGCGTTTCTATCTTGGAAATTCAAACAGCATTTCACATTAAAGAAAGAGAAGGGAGAACGAAATATAACTGTGCAGTGCAACCTCTGCTTGCCAGCAACCAACCTCCTTTCAGCGTCGGTATTACTCCACCTCCAACCTGAAGAAGCATCTTAAATTAAGTTTTTTTTTTTTTAATTAGCCAGGGGTCTGCTGTAGTGTTACTGGTCACCTTGCTATTTTATAGTTGTATCAGGTAGCTACCTGCTTAGTCGACGTGCGACTTTACATTCTCCTATGTGCTGATTTACTAGCCCCAGAGCCGTTGAAAGACTGATTAGCCCCGTTTGACATGCTAGCTAACGTTAGCTAAAATTAGCTTGTGGTAGCTTAGACTGCGGTTAGATTTTTGTAGAATGCAGTTCGGAACTACAAATACAACAATCTATAATAATAATAATAATACATTTTATTTGTATTGCACTTTACACGTGAAGGACACATCTCAAAGTGCTACAGGTGCACAGATAAAAACAGTAAATGTTTAAAACAGTTAAAAACAGCAACAAAAAAAACAATAATTATATTAAGAAAATGCAATACAAAATAAGTGGGTCTTTAATTTATTTTTAAAAACCTCTATAGACTGTGGTTCCCTCAGGTTGTTTGGGAGGGCATTCCACAGTCGAGGCGCAGCCGCCTGGAAGGCCCTATCTCCCATAGTGCGGAGTTTGGACTTGGGGACCTGGAGTTTGTGGCTGTCAGAGGAACGGAGATGTCGGGTTGGGTTATGTCTATTGGTTTTGTGGTTTGGGGGGAGGGGGGGGGGGGGGAAAAAAAAGGAGGGGGGGGGAAGCAAATCTTGTATTCAACCCTGAACCTAACAGGAAGCCAGTGAAGTTTATGGAGGATGGGTGTGATGTGCTCAAATTTGCGCACCCTCATCAGGACCCTGGCTGCGCAATTCTGGATGTACTGCAATCTCTGCAGGCTCTTGCCAGGGATCCCAATGAGGAGGGCATTGCAGTAGTCAAGTCTGGAGGAGACAAGGGCATGGACCAGCTTCTCTGCATCAGAAAGAGAGAGGAAGGGGCGGAGTTTTGAGATGTTCCGGAGGTGAAAGAATGCAGTCTTACAGATGAATTGGATGTGAGTGTTAAATGATAGGTGGGGGTCAAATCGAACCCCCAGGTTTATTATAGGGGATGTAAGAGGAATGTCATGGCCAGCAAATGAGTAAACGGTCAGAGTGGAGGATCGGAGTTGGTGTGGGGTCCCAATGAGGAGTCCTTCAGTTTTGGAGCTGTTTAACTGAAGGAAGTTGTCAGTCATCCATGCCCCTATCTCCTCCAGGCAAGCATTCAGAGTGGTGAGTGATAATGCGGAGGATGTGGGGTCCAACCTGACATAAAGCTGAGTATCATCAGCATAGCAGTGGAAAGCAACTTCATGCCTGCTGATGATGTTGCCCAGGGGGAGCATATAGATGGAAAAAAGGGTGGGACCAAGGACCGAACCCTGAGGCACTCCACATGTAACTGTGTGGGGCCTTGACCTGGCTCCCCCCAGGGCAACATACTCAACTCTATCAGTCAGGTAGGACCGAAACCACTGAAGTGCTGTGTGTGAGATTCCAATGAAGTGTTGCAGACGGTGGAGGAGGATGGCGTGATCAACAGTGTCGAAGGCGGCTGAGAGGTCCAAGAGCAGGAGGAGGGATGGAGAGCCCTGGTCAGCAGCCACAAGCAAATCGTTTGTGACCCTGACCAGGGCTGTCTCTGTACTATGGGCGGATCGGAAACCAGACTGGAATTTTTCATAAAGACTATGTGAATGAAGGTGGTTGTGGATTTGAGTGACAATGACTTTTTCAATGACTTTGGAGAGAAATGGAAGGTTAGAGATGGGCCGGTAATTTGATAAAATATCTGGATCAATAGAGGGTTTCTTAAGCCGAGGGTTAATGAGTGCAGTTTTCAGAGAGATTGGAAGATGACCAGATTGCAGGGAAGAGTTTATGATGGTGGTGATGAGAGGGCTTAAGAAAGTCGTATTTAATTTAATTAGGGCTGTGGGAAAGGGATCCAATGAGCATGTTGAGGGTCTCATACTGTGTATGAGAGTCTCAACCTGTCTGTGTGTGGGGTGAATGAAATGTGAGAATGTTGGTACTGAGGTTGGGGGAATAGACGGAATGACATTGCCGGGTATTAAATAAGAACGGATGGTAGATATTTTTGTGGTGAATGAATCAAGGAATTTATTGCACTGGTCGTCAGTACTGTTAATTTGCCTTGGGACTGGTGGACTGAGAAGGTAATTTATTGTTTTAAAGAGCTGTTTCGAGTTTCCTGGATTATTGTTAATGATGTTGGAATAGTATGGTGACCGTGCCTGGCTGAGTGATTTGGAATATGATCTTTGGTGCTCTCTATACGCAGATTTATGGACAGTCAGCCCAGAGGCAACGAAGCGCCTCTCAAGGACCCTCCCTGCCGCCTTCTGTCTACGCAGCGCACCGGTGTACCATGGAGCAGAGCGTGTAAATGTTGCAGTCCGTGTCTTGAGGGGCGCATGGGCGTCAAGTATCTCTTGCAGACCATAATTATAGTGGTCAACAAGCTTGTCAGGAGCAGAGTGATGGTCGAATATGGCCAGGTTTTGTAGGTCGTAGGACAGGTGTTGAGGGTTGATTTCTTTTGTTTTGCGAAAGCAGATTTTGTGTTTAGGCTTATTGAGTGAGGTCAGGAATGAAAAGTTTAATGATATGGCATTGTGATCGGATATGCCTAAATCATGTACATGAACATTGTTAACAGGAAAATTTGTTATAATAAGGTCCAATATGTGCCCTTTTGTATGGGTGGGGACTGTCACAAGTTGTCTGAGATTGAGTGTATCAAGGAGTTGTAATAGTTCTGTAGGATATGGACTTGTGGGAGAATCAACATGGATATTAAAATCTCCAAGAATTTCCACATTGTTTGATATGGTGCACAGTGGCAAGAGTAGCTCTGTTAATTCTGAAATAAAATGTGGGTGTGGTTTCGGTGGCCGATATATGAGGAGGGTTGTAAGTGGGATGGGTTTTTCACACGTAAAAGCCAAGCATTCAAATGATGACAACTTTGGCAAGGTCACGGAGGACAGATGCAAATCAGAGCGATAAATAACCGCCAAGCCCCCTCCACGTCCATTTCCCCTAGCTTTTTCCAGATATGTGTATGCAGGGGGGCATGCTTCATTAAGTGCAGAATACACTTCTGGTTTGTGCCAGGTCTCAGTGAGGCACATAAAATCTAGTTTCTGATCCAATATATAGTTGTAGATAAAGGATGCCTTATTGGTAAGTGATTGACAGTTTAACAGTTCTATTTTAATCGTTGAAGATGGAGTCCACTTTACCAGAGAGCGCAGCACAGTAAAGTCCACTCCGCGTTTCCCAATGTGCGCAGTACGTGGTTCCTCCAGCAGGGGGCCTGGATGTGGTCGCTTGTAGTTTTTTAGTCCTGAACCATGGGCGCTCTGATGACGCGTCCGATGATGATTCGTTGGTGTCGCGCCGATGCTAGCAGCTGTCCACAGGCTTGGAATTGAGCTCGGTGATGCTCGGAGTAAACAAGACGCCGCCGTGACCCTCTGTGGACGTAGCGTGGTCGGCGAAGAATGCCCAGTTGCTTGAGAGCAGAGATGTTTGATGGGGCAAGGCGAGTGTTAAGGTCCAAGAGTTGGTTTGGCAGGTACCGGAGCATGGTGGATGTAGAAGTCGTTGTGATGCTACAGTTAGCAGCTATCCATGGATCCGGCAAACGTGGTTGAATGATGACTATATACACCAGAATAACTGTCAGTGCCCATAGTAACCCATGGGAAGAGTGTGGCATACGTCGGAAATGAGGGGAGCCCATGTGGACTGTAAAAGGTTTGGTTTCAGGACAGTATCTGGTAGTGGCAGCCGATTAGCCTAGCCACGGGCAATCGCAGCTCGATGAACGGGAAAGCTTCAGCCAACTACTGAATTTTGACTGTCCAAGGGTTTGCTCCATCAATGTTCGATTTACTGAAACCAGTCCGGCTGACAAGATCCCCAGCTATATCTCAGGGCGATGAACGACTCAAATCGCTCGCCGTTCCAGCAGTAAAGGCAGCTCCAGGTAAGAAACATCCGAGTCAAGATGTTTTAGTATCCAAGATACAGGGCAAAAAGGGGCTCAATATCTGTTTTCAGTAGAACAGATACACAAAATAATTATAGCAGTTTTTTTTAGCAAGTTCTTAGAGGGCTGAGAAGCGGCGAACACACGATGCCAGCGTCCTCTCACACCCCCAATCCTGATGGACTATCTGCTTGTTTAGGTACACATTCAGCCAGTTGGAACAGAAGAACATAACAGAATAGGCCTGTTTAAAGCAGGATGTGATGGCTGCATTCCTACACTTATAAAATGCAATTCAATGTGAAAGTAATCCAAGTATTCAGAATACGTTACTCAGATTGAGTAATACGTTACAAATTACATTTTTGGGCATGTATTCTGTAACGGAATACGTTTTGATAGTATCCTTCCCAACACTGCCAATTTAAATAGCCAGCAAAGCAACATTATCATTAATTTAGAGACATGTTACGGTCACCCTATTAAGTCCAATATTTATTCTAGCTCTGTTTTTGATCTCCACCAACTCCTGCTAAATTTTCCAGTATGTTTTCTACTTGGTCTCTAACTGTGTCTGTCTGCTCTTTTTTTTTTTTTTTGCAGAAGACAGCTCTTTTCAGTTTTGTTACATTTTAAATGGATATTGGTTCACTTGTTTCATAAAACCGTATACATTGTACTACAAATCCTTCATAATCCTCCTCCAGACTTGTGAGCAGTTAAATGAAAGAAAGGTGAACATTTAGTGGACCTTTTAGTGATGTTTTTATACATGGGATGTCTTTGTTTGCCCTGTGCTGAATGCAGTTTTCCAATGGAGATACTCCTTTTTGTACTGAACTTCTTTGCTCCAGAACACATCTTTGAAAATATGCTGACCTGACATGACGTGAGAAGCTTTAATATGCTGTATGTATTGTGTGTATGTGTGTACGAAGTAGGAGAGGTAGGTATATAAAGTGCTTTTCCATCTTTTGGGTGTCAATGAGGCGGAACTATAGGCTGATTGATTGATCAATAACAGGAGACTGTGTAAGAGGGGCGGAAATGTTGGGGGGGGATGAGTGATTGATAATACATAAGCCAAAGTAAAAAGGAGAGAATGAAGAAGATTGAAAAAGTTAGAGTGAGAAAGAGAATGTGAGCTGATGATTGATTGACATTTGGTAAGAGACAAGCTAAAAGCCAGGAGATGCATGACAAAAAAACTGATTGAAAAGAGAGAGGGCAGTGATTGATATCACTTTGAAAGGATGAGAGACAGTAAAATTGGGTATTGGAGAGAGGAAGAGGGAAAAGAAAGAGAGGTGAATGTATATCTAAGGACAGTGTGGATAGGCATGATTTTATTCACTTGATTTATTATGCTGTGGTTAAACAGTCAGCTGTGCTTGAGGCAGGCATTTCTACATATATTCAAAATATCATCAAAACAGTTGCATGTTATCATTTACCTCAGAGTAAATCAGACCCTCAATTATACCTTCCATGTTTTTTTAAGGATATCTTTATTGAGTAAGTTACCTCTTAGTTTTTTGATTGGCTCTCATTTAAATTTTCTGATTACTGTTACTGCTAACTTAAAACATACTCCAATTCAGAATAATGTACATTTCCACAGAACTAATTCCATCAGTACAACAGTCATGTCATCATCACCACACTGCTGGTTGGAGAGCATTTTTTACAACCAGAAAGAGTTATTATTCACTAATGAACTCTAATTGCTTCATTTTAGTATTTAGGCTATTAACAATGAGCTCTGCTGTAATGAAAAGAGGGAGCAGAAGGCGGTGGATAATTTTGTAGGTTGGAATTACCAGGATTTTAGCATTGCTGTCTGAATAAGGTCCTTTTCAGGATTGAAACATTGTGATTAAGGTTTGTTCCCATAGACATTTAGCCTAGTGACAGGTATACCTCTATGTGATGGGAGGCGCAGTGGATATGACACATGCCTTTGGTGTGGGAGATCTAGGTTCAATTTCCACTGCGACACATCAACCAATGTGTCCCTGAGCAAGACACTTAACCCATTGTTGCTCCAGAGGCCTCTAAGATATATAGCAATTGTAAGTCGCTTTGGATAAAAACGTCTAAATGACATGTAATGTAATGTAAATCTCTGTGTGTTTTTACAAGCTGTTCAACTAAGGCTAAGTTAAGGTTAGTTAGCATAGCTCCAGACAGGGACATGAGGAGAACTGGACCGTGGTTAGCTACAGACGTGGCCACCAAAACTAGCAAGGCTTGCCGAGCTACCAGACGCTACTGTTAAAACAGTAAAAAAATCCATGAAAATGTGATCTTTGTTTTACACCATTAAAGGGATACTTCACTGATTAGCATTAAGCTTTGTATCAGTAGAAACCCAGTAGTATAGAATGGCCGTGCTTCCCTCCCTCATGTCCCCCTGAGACGAAAGATCTCTGTATTCTGTGTCTGAAAAAAAATAACTGATGACGCAAAAATTGTCATTTTACGTCATTGGAGGCTTTCTCAGCCAGATGCTATAGACTACAGCCAGCTAGTTCCGCGTGTTTTCAACCCGCCCATAGGGGGTGGGAGTGTCACCACCCGATGCCAGCCATCTTGAAGCTAAGCTAACAGGCTCTCTCTTTTCAGCAGCAACCTTGCAATTATGGGCATTCAAACAACTGCACATGTGTACCACGTGTGCAGGAAACTTTATTACAGACGGAATACTCAACACACTATGCGAGCTTCGCCTGCTACGGAGACCAGCACCTCAGCCTGCGGTGTCGCTTGTTGCCACTAGCCGGGGAAGTGGACATCAAATGTAGTGTGCGAGAAAGCAAAACGTGGAACAAGGGCAAGAGTTCGAGCTAGGTGGAAAGCTAACGCTAGTCGGCCACCTGTCCGATCCATCCTGCTTGCAAATGTCCGCTCATTAGACAACAAACTGGACTACATCCAACTTCAACGAAACTCCCAATGTGAGTTCAGAGACTACTGTGTTTTTGTTTTTGTGGAAACATGGCTGAACAACAGTGTACTGGACTCCGCTATCCAGCTACCAGGCCTGCTAGCCTTCCGAGCAGATAGAGATGCTGCTCTGTCGGGTAAGACTCGTGGAGTTGGGCTGTGCATATATGAAGAAAATATATCAAGAAAGTTCTTATATTCTACCTTCACCTCACGGTGAACTTATAACAATCAGTGCTCTGTTACAAGTCTACTTATGCCCTGTCTTTTGTTGTCTGTTGTCTGTCCTTAATACTCTACTTTAAGTGCACTTTATGTATAGTCTATAATGTGTGTGTGCACTAAATGTAGCCTGTTTCATATGTCGTTTTTATACAATATCGTTTTTATATATTTTAAATTGAAAACCACTTGAGGCATGGTGAAACGTTTCTTTTCACTATATACAGTGTATATGGTTGAAATGACAATAAAACACACTTGACTTGACTGCCCTCTGTAACCGGTAGGCGTGGCTTGGGAGTGGCCCCATAGGGACGCAAAGCAAGTGTATTTTGGGAGTTGTTGACTTTCATCCACATGAGCCAAAAATACATTTTCTGGCTTTTCTCAGTCTAGAAGGCAACTTCTAAAATTATTTCACATTTCTACTACATAAATTACCCAATTTAAATACATATTCATCTTTCCAGCGGTCAAATATCCCTTTAATATATTTTTGACAGTACTGATTCATGGAATGCCCCATCAAGATGGTTCCTATATTCCTGGAACTAGGGATACACCAGTGCCACTTTTCTTTAGACCAAGTGCAACTACATGTACATACATTTGGGTACTTGCCGATACTGAGTACCGATATGAGTACTTAATAATACCATAACAGTACATAACAATGTACTAACGTATTTTACTAATCAATTGGAAACAAACTGATGGCAGAAAGAATGTCTCAAAGGTTTACAAGGTGCACCTGAATCCACCATGAGTTTAAGAGGAGCCCCTAAATACACCATGAAGTCCTGTGGTGCCCACATGCTTACTGTTCATTGTGTGTTTACATAACAAATGGGCAAGGCAAAATGTTGTCACATTAGTGACTTTAGGAAAACAGAAGGATTTTAAGCTATGCTGTGTTTAGCTACAGACTGTTGCACCCTTTCGAGTGAAATACAGCCACACTGTAGATTGTTTAGCTTTAAGCTTTTTAACCTTGCTTAAGCTGGCTATTAGCTAATGGTAGCGTCACATGCAGTGATTCATAAAGTGGTATCGGTTGAGGTTGTATGATAGTTTTACGATTATGAGTACGTGAGCATAGTATCTGTATCGGTGCATCCCAACCTGGAACTCTCCTGAACACTCCTCTATCCATTCATTGCAACCCAGTCTCACAGCAGTTTGTGAAATGGTCACGTCATTTAATCTATTGATTCGTGTTCACGGGGACGTTTTTGTTGTTTTTTTTCGTGGTGGCCAGCACCAAAATGTAAACTAATGTATTTAAATGGGAAGCATATGTCGTGGTCACAGCACGACTACGGTAGCAAGTAGTATGAAATGCCGAAAATCCGCATAAGGAGGTTGGTTGGGGTGGTGGATGGGTCAAACAATTCAGGACTTTCACCCCGGAGGCGAGAAAAACGTCCCCGTGAACACGAATCAATAGACTAAAAATAACATGACCATTTGATCAACTGCCATGAGACAGTGTTGCTCATTGACAATGTACTAAATATGCCATTAACCTAAGCAAAGTGTTAAATATTTCCCACAATAGGCACATAGTATTCTCCTTGGAGAAAAACAACATGATTTAATTGATGATTTGATTCCTTCAAGACTGATTTAATTACTACTACTGTGGTGGTGCAACTGTCATACATGTTAACTAGTGCAATTTTATTACATCACTAGCTGAACCAATGGAGTACATGTTAACTAGTATTCACTTTTGTTGAACTAGGACAATGGTGATGTCAACTAGTGGAAATATCATCTTTACCCTCTATAAGTAGTTGGACTTTTGCTCATGAAGAGGGGATGCCAGTGCTGCCAGTAACACGTGCTGTTTGTTTCATTTGCCATGACTATTTCAGCCTGGTCTCACAGAATTCTGTGAAATGATCACAAACTGTTAACACCGCATTACATGGTGGTGAAAATTCTGTGTGGCCACCATGGAAAACAATGCCAATTTAAAGTCAATGAGATTATTGACTTTACATTATTATATTAAGAGCGACTACGGTAGCGAGTAGTACGAAAGCCCTAAAATCTGCATAGGGAGGTTCGTTGGGGTGTTGGATGGGTTAAACAATACAGGACTTTCACCCAGGAGACCGGGGATTGTGTCCCACGTGCCACGTTCCTAAACCCAACCGTCCCGTTCTTCTTTTCCTAAACCCAACAGTCACGTTGTTGTCCCGCATGTCATGGAAACGTAAGCACACCCACAACCTTTTCCTTAACTTAAGGGGCCGTGTTCATTTCACGTAATTCTTCCGTGGGCCCATCACAGAATTTTTGGTGATTCCGTGAAACTGACACAGATTTTGAGTTAAGAGGCCATGTTCATTTCACGGAATTCTGTGAGATCAGGTTGAGTATTTGGTTTTAGTATTAAAATTAAATTACATGTGCAATCAAGGGCACTGTTAATAAATATTCACCTCAGGGAACTCAAGATGTCTTTTGAGTCTGCCTGCCTACCACCTTCCCTGACATTCAAGCTAAACTATTCCACACACACACACACACACACACACACACACACACACACACACACACACACACACACACACACACACACACACACACACACACACACACACACACTCACTGGTAGGTCGAACTAAACAGTAGCAGGGTTTTTTGAGGTGAGTTAAAACTGGAGGCTTCAAGTTTGGTTGTATCACCTCACACTCTTCATATCGTGAAGCTACATTGAGGTTTTGCAGAATCGTCCTGTTGTTTAACTTCTCCAACAAGTGATAAGGATATAGATACCAAATCCATCCATATCATACAGGTTGAAGTTCTTGAATTCAGCCAGAGTTTTTAGCATTCATTGCTCACCTCAGTTTCTGCCAGAGCCTCACAATAGGGCTTCAGTCTAGACTTTAGGTCTGGACCAGGTCAGTCCAAAACTTCAAATGTGCTTCTTTCCAGCCATTCTGGTGTAGAACTGCTTGTGTGTTTGGGATCATTATCTTTCTGTATGACCCAACTGAGCTTAAGGTTCAGCTCACAGACAGATGGTCCAACATTCTCATTTAGAAATCTGTGATGTGATGCAGAAATAAGATTTCTGTCAATTATTGCATTTGCATCAACATTGACATGCTCTACAAAAGTGTAATTGAATGTACACAGTAAACCCAAATAAGTTACCAGAACTCAAAAAATGTAGGCAATCGATTGCCTACATTTTTTAAAGTTGATTAACTTAAAAGTCAACATTTTCCAGAACTTAAAAGGTTGGATGAATTGCTACTTGTACCATAACAGTTAAATAAAAAGTGCTCATTTAGCTCAACTCAAAAAATTTGCAGTTAATATGACTTACAGTTTTCTGTTAAGGCAACTCAATTATTTTCAAGTTATGACTTAACGTTTTGAGTTTTCAAACCACAGGAATAAGTTCACAGAACTTTAAAAAATACACAACCACACCACTTTCTTAACCAAAGTCAATGTTTAGTTTGTGTTGTCATTGGTTTAAGTACACAGTCAAATATGTTGAGTTAAAATTTTGAAACATTTTCACTTAAAACTCTAAAATGTAAATGTTTTACATAACCAATATCAAATGCACAGTGGAATGTGGGTCATCTTGCGCAGCCCACAATGGTTAAGAAAAACATTAAAACATACAAAACATTAGCGTTACTTTTGTATTAATTATTATTATTATATTAATGAGAACAAAGGCATATTGTTTAGTTTGGGCCTATTGGCTGACCACCTGCAAAGTAGTGCAGTAACTTTGTGAGGCATTATTTAGACAGAAAAAGATAACTTTGAACTAGCCTTTTATAATGCTTTACCCTGCAGCCTTTTTTCAGATGAGCTTCTACATCATGAAGTCATTCTTGAGGGTCTGCAACCTTGGTCATAGTTTCTAGACCAAGTAAAATCTTTTGAGCAAATTCAAAAGTGTTTGTCAGTGCTATGGGATACCTGAGGTGTAGTGCATAGATCAGTCCAAAGATTACCAGGAAGGCATTGCCAAGTCTGGGGAGGCTGACCACGGCATCCCTTTCAATGACGACAGTGATTCTCACAGGGTGGTAGTGAACTGGACTTGTGTCATGGTCACTGATGAAAGTATTGAGGCCCATTGCAACACCATCAAGCTCTGGCTCATCGGACTCATCCTGAATGAATGAAAAAGAGATACTAATCACAAACACATGGAACAGAACAGATGACATCATTTTTCCTTTCTTTAACCAAGTCCCATTGAACTCCAATACTTCTTTTACAAAAGAGACCTGGGTCTCATTGTTGAAGAGTTCAAAAACATAAGAACCATGTTCTGCACACATGAATCAGCCAAATTACCAGAGAATCTAAGTGGTGACTGAAACCAAGGACATTTACAAGAAAAAAAAATTCTGAACATTTAATAAAATGCCAATACAGATCCTTTGTAGTAAGTATTTAGATGAACGGTTTAAATAATACACAGTAGAATCTGTTAGTGACTTAAGGAGACTCACTGTGCAGGTTCTTAAAAGTCCAGAGATGTCCTCGCGCAGATACACAGGAAGGGCGTGGAGAACAGTAATGCGCTTGGTGTGGATGTCATGGATTTCCTATTCAGATAAAAACAGAATTGTATATACTGAAGAGTTTACTGAACAAAGCTGATTTTAAACAGTCCAATCAGAACATATGTCCACAATCTGTTCACATCTTTAATGCAATCAGACAAATGGCAAACACAAAGTGGACTAATTGCAAAATTCACAAAGCTCATTTGAATCATTGAACCTGTTCAATATTCCACTGGTTCAACCTATGAAATGTGTAAAAATCTATTTATCTGTTCATCGTGGATTTTTTAAATTTCAGACTGCTGTCTTCCCAGTTTTTTATGCCTTCTGTCTGAATAAGGTCATCAGTCGAGGAAGATGGCGGTCAAGTTCATGTGTTGGGCAGGTTCTGATTTGTAATCCGCTGTAACTCTGCATACAACTACATAGAAATAACAGCAGGAGGAGAATACAGAAACAAAACTTAAAAAAACAGTTCAATTTGAAGAATCTAGCACACATTTATAAATATCAGCCAAATGAGTAAGAATCACAATTTTCATTTTAAAAGAGAGAGCTGATCCATATTACCTCAGACTCTATTTTGAGAGCAGGCCAGAGGTCCATGAGGTCGTTCACTGGTGGGCAGGACATCACTATGGTCTGTCGGCGTAGGGGAAATGTGGTCTCCATCATCTTTCTAATGAGGGGCAGGTTCTTCTAAGTCTTCTTCAACAATTGTTGGAAGCAAATACTAAGTTAAGTAAAATATGATCTGTTCAGTCCATCCATCCATCTTCATCCGCTTATCCAGTGTCGGGTCGCGGGGGGAGCAGCTCCAGCAGGGGACCCCAAACTTCCCTTTCCCGAGCCACATTAACCAACTCTGACTGGGGGATCCCGAGGCGTTCCCAGGCCAGGTTGGCGATATAATCCCTCCGCCTAGTCCTGGGTCTTCCCCGAGGCCTCCTCCCAGCTGGACGTGCCTGGAACACCTCCCTAGGGAGGCGCCCAGGGGGCATCCTTACCAGATGCCCGAACCACCTCAACTGGCTCCTGTCAATGCGAAGGAGCAGCGGCTCTGCTTCGAGCTCCTCACGGATGACTGAGCTTCTCACCCTATCTCTAAGGGAGACGCCAGCCACCCTCGGTTTCCTGCTGAGAATCATGGCCTCAGATTTAGAGGTGCTGATCCTCATCCCAGCCGCTTCACACTCGGCTGCGAACTGATCTAGTGAGTGCTGAAGGTCATAGGCCGATGATGCCATCAGGACCACATCATCTGCAAAGAGCAGCGATGAGATCCCCAACCCACCAAACTGCAACCCCTCCCCACCCCGACTACGCCTTGATATCCTGTCCATAAATATTACAAACAGGATTGGTGACAAAGCACAGCCCTGGCGGAGGCCAACCCTCACCTGAAACGAGTCCGACTTACTGCCGAGAACCCGGACACAGCTCTCGCTTTGGTCGTACAGAGATTGGATGGCCCTGAGGAGGGGGAAGCGGGGAACCATCCAAGCTGTGTACAGTAAGGATGGGACACTGTTGACCTCAACTGAGGAGGTAATAGGGCGGTGGAAAAACCAGCTTAGTGCGATTCCTTTAATGCCAACTAAGTGTTCCAGTCTCTGTAACAGGATGGTATGGTCAATAGTGTCAAATGCAGCTAAGATCTAGTAAAACAAGAATGGAGACAAGTCCTTTGTCTGCAGCAGTTAGAAGGTCGTTAGTAATTTTCACCAGTGCCGTCTCTGTGCTATGATGCTTTCTAAATCCTGATTGAAAGTCATCAAATAAACTATTGCTATGTAGAAAATCACATAACTGATTAGCAACTATCTTTTCAAGGATCTTGGATAAAAAGGGAAGGTTAGATATAGGTCTATAGTTTGCTAAGACCTTAGGATCGAGGGTGGATTTTTTCAGAAGAGTTTTTATCACTGCTACTTTAAATTACTGCGGTACATAACCTGTTAATAAGGACATATTGATCATATCTAGTAATGAAGTGTTAACCACGGGTAACACTTCTTTGAGTAGCCTCGTTGGGATAGGGTCTAAGAGACAGGTAGATGGCTTAGCTAAAGATACCTTTAACATTAATTGTTGAAGGTCTATAGGATAAAAGCAATCTAAAAATATGTCGGGACTAGTCGTTCTTTCTAGCGGTCCTGCGTTTAATGGTGAACTGTTAGAAGCTGTGGGCAAGAGGTGATGGATTTTATCTCTAATTGCTATAATTTTATCATTAAAGAAGCTCATGAAGTCATCACTACTCAGAGTTAGAGGAATAGATGGCTCAGTAGAGCTGTGACTCTCTGTTAGCTCTCAGTGCTGAAAAGAAACCTTGGGTTGTTCTTATTTTCTTCTATTAGTGATGAGTAATAGTCTGATCTGGCCTTTCTTAGGGCCTTCCTATAGGTTTTGAGACTTTCTTGCCAATCCAAACGAGATTCTTCCACTTTGGTGGAACGCCATTTACTTTCGAGGTTTCGTGAGATTTGTTTTAATATGCGAGTTTAGGAGTTATACCAAGGTGCTAATTTCCTTTGCTTCATCATCTTCTTTTTGAGGGGAGCAACAGAGTCTAAGGTCTTCCGTAGGCAGGTCGTAGCACCGTCTACAAATGTATCAATTTGGGAGGGACTGAGGTTAACATAAAGGTCCTCTGTTATGTTAAGGCATGACAGAGTGAAATGCTGTTGGAATATATTCCTTAAATTTAGCTATAGCACTATCAGATAGGCATCTAGTGTAGAAGTTTTTATCTAATTTAGTATAGTCAGGAATGAGCGTGTTATTACTAGATTCATCCTTTGTAAAATTCTTCAGTGAGTCTGGTAGTGGTAGGTGGCTAGTTGAGCTGCTGGAGTGTGTAACGTTAGTGGTCATGCTAAGTGGCTAGCTCTTTAGCAGCTAACCTATATCTGACAAGTTGCCAATCCCTACAAGACTCCCGTGATAAGCTAGCGAAGGGCGGGGGCTTGGAGAAGGTCTACGCTCTCTGAGACAAACGCATAAAGAAATGTATAAATAAGTAAAAGTGAATGAATATTAACATTACTTACAGTAAGTCCAGTGATGCTGATTGCTGCTGCGTGGGTAGTAACTTTCTGCAAGCCTACTGTCTGTTGCTTCCCGCCTCGCTGCATTGTTCAAACTTTTCTTCTTCTGTGTTTTTCCAAAGAGCGGTAAGGAATCAGTGTAGTATGCAAATTAGCGCCACCTTCTGCTTTGCAGGTTGAATCAGAGATTAACTCGGCATAAAAAAATTATCCCTGCAGCTGCTTAAATAAAAATATAAGAGATATATAAAAAAAAATGTAGGCTACATTAAACTGATGACAATAAAAATGAAAAAAATAAATACAATTTGTCCTACACTAATGTCTAATGCATTTCAGACCATTTGCCCCAATCAAATTGTTACTTTTTTAAAAATACAAAAAATTTATCAAATTAAAGCTGCATGCAGCGATGACGGGCCCTCGCTTCTTGCATCAGGGGTTACTGGCAGACGCAACATCACATGTAGACCACACATTCTAAGTTTCACGTAAATCGGAATAACTTTTGCCAAGATACAACCGTTCATGTTTTAACAGCCACCTACAGGAAGTTGTTCCTCTACAACTTTTGTTGCAGCGCATTGTTTTAGCTATCAAAATTATTTTTATAACTTTTAGTCATGAGGGTCCACTGAGTCTATATCCAAGTTTTTGTGCAGATTGGACTCACTCAAACTTGCGCGTTTTTTCAACTATCAAAATTCTTTGGATTACTTTTTGCCATGAGGGTCAACAGATACTACCTGCAAAGATTCAAGAAAATTTAAATCACGGCCTAGGACGAGTTCGAAAGAATGTAAAACACCTGAAAAATGCATAATTAAAAATGGCCGTCTTCCGTTTTGGCGGCGCTAATGAAGGTAAATGGGAAATATGTCCGCAATGATTAGAGCAATATAGCTATTAAATCTGGTCAAGATCAGAGCAACTATGTCCAAGTTAAGGCTTTACACGCATTAGGGGGCACTATGGAGCCCGCTTACAGGTATGGGCCAAATCACTGTACAGTCTCGCAAAGCTCCCAGGTATTTATGTGGGCGCCAATTTTTGTGAGCTTTTGTATATACTGAGGCCGTCAAAAATTTGCCCAAGGGCTAAAACCAATTAGGGTCCCATAGGCCACACCCACTTTGACCAGTCAGTACCTTACTGTAGGTGTGGCCTATCAAATTTTGTAAAAATCGGATGAGCCGTTCATGAGCTATAAACTTTAAAAATATGACATTTTCATAGTAAAGGGGTGTCAATGGGATTTTGAGCTTCTATGTACAGTACAGGCCAAAAGTTTGGACACACCTTCTCATTCAATGCGTTTCCTTTATTTTCATGACTATTTGCATCGTAGATTCTCACTGAAGGCATCAAAACTATGAATGAACACATGGAATTATGTACTTAACAAAAAAGTGTGAAATAACTGAAAACGTCTTATATTTTAGATTCTTCAAAGTAGCCACCCTTTGCTTTTTTTGATAACTCTGCAAACCCTTGGTGTTCTCTCAATGAGCTTCATGAGGTAGTCACCTGAAATGGTTTTCACTTCACAGGTGTGCTTTGTCAGGGTTAATTAGTGGAATTTTTTCCCTTATTAATAAAAAAGCAAAGGGTGGCTACTTAGAAGAATCTAAAATATAAGACATGTTTTCAGTTATTTCACACAAGTACATAATTCCATATGTGTTCATTCATAGTTTTGATGCCTTCAGTGAGAATCTACAATGTAAATAGTCATGAAAATAAAAAGGAAACGCATTGAATGAGAAGGTGTGTCCAAACTTTTGGCCTGTACTGTATGTCCTATTTACCCACCAAACTGTCATTATTCAACTATGACAGGGCAAAATCGGTTTTGCATTCTATCACCCCTTTAAGTTGCCTGATGAATTCCACACAATTCAGTTTTCTCTTTGGACAGGTTTGTGTCACATACACTCCACATTGTTCTATTCTTCCACCCAGGTGTCAGAACTCAGTAGCACAGATCACACTGCTTAAAGGGGAAACCATGTGTCATTACTAAAGGTCTACTCCAGCTACTGATGACGTATTCCTCCTGACCCTGTCTACCTGCTCTGCAGGTGCACGCTTGTGGCCATAAGCTTACCACAGGTCAGCTGCCATGCTGTCTGTGCTCACACCATGCACCAAAGTCTCATTAAATCTACAGCCACAGAATTCTTAACCGGACAGGCGTGGTATTAAAAGGGTACATTTTGTGCTCCTTGGTTGCATAAAAGAACATGGTGTTTTTGTTTTATTCCCTATGAAATTTATTCAAAAGTTGTTTTTCAGTTGTTGCAAAAATATGCCACTGAACAGAGCTCTGCACAGCAAACAGCACCTTCATCACACAGTGTGCCAAGCACAAATTGCTTCAGCTTTAAGACTAATCCACCAAGGCTGGCACAGATAAAACCCTTTATAACTGGAGCATTCTCTGATCTAATCAGACTTGCTGGCCATGATGCCTGCAAATTACATACATCATAGCAGTCGTTCTGAATGACCACACTCACCCGGCTTTTACGGCACCTCTCAAAGATGTTGCTGGAGTTGGTGTGGCCAAGTGTCAGTAAATTGGCTGTGATCTTGTTTTGTATGGTTCAGGCTACAAATTAATATTTTATTCGTCAAATAATGAAATTTAGAAAAGAGTTTGTAAGACCGTAACAGGTGCAAATCGGCTTTATTTATTGTCCAGTGCTGTTAGGCAGTTTTCATCATAGTGTGCCAAGTTTCTGATTTGATTGTGTTGGTGATACAGCATGTGTAACCGGCCTGGCCTCAGTACCGGTTACCTGCGTTGTGTCTAACGTGTGAAGCCGACGACTGGAGACTTGGACTTTGGCACAGGACATTTATTGCTGCTGCAAGCTGTTCAGTGTTTTAGAGAGGAGAAACACAGCGTTGGTCATATGCCCTCAACACACGCCGTTCTCGGCCAGATCCAACATCGTCTCAGAAATAATTTCATTTCTCAATAAAATAAAATCCCAACATATGAAACAATAAATGCAAAAATACAACATAAGAATATAAAAATACTTTTGATATATATAGCCTATATATAAAACCGCTCTCAGATGTCTCAGACTCACACTTTAACTGCAACCTCACAGCATTACAAAATACACATTTTAAATCATAATAAGTCCTGTGCAAATAACATACCTGTTCAGTGTTTTAGAGAGGAGAAACACAGCGTTGGTCATATGCCCTCAACACACGCCTAACAAGATAAAGAGAACATACATATACTTATACGGGCGCAGTGCAGGACACAAAATGGAGAATGCCAACATAGCATGTAAGCTCAAAATCCCATTGACACCCCTTTACTATGAAAATCTCATATTTTGAAACTGCCGCTGAAAATGGGCGAATCTCAACAAAGCTAGTTGCTTACGTAAGCATCCCAAGACCTGTACCTTTGTCACGCCCATGGGTGTATTAAGAGAACGGTCAGGCCCCAACATTTACATAGGTTACACAACTGACCTGAGATCAGGAAGCCTTCTGAAACTAGGTCGCTATTCACTTCTGAAACTTTTTTATGCGAGAAATCAATGTAAAGCTCAAATATGGGCCACTTTATGAAAATGGATGGCTAATTGCAAATTTTGTCCGACTGTGTGTTGGAGTTTAGCGGCTGGTGCTGCCTGTGTTGTTGCCTCGCCGCCTGGCCTGCCTTCCTTCGCAGACCCCGGCCTGCTATGAGGTACTTGGAGCTCCGTCACGGCTGGCAGCCCACAGCAGTTCATACCCCCGCAAAGTCACCATTTTTTGGGCTAATGGACAACCAAACGCCGCTGCTCTGACAGAGCTCCAGTGCCTGCAACTCCCTTCTTCCTGCTTGCTAAATGCCCGTGTATGTGAGTGAGAGCGCGGTCAGCGAGCTTGTTACGCCAGCAATCTCTTACCACAGTTCCAGTTAATCTTTTAATGTGTGTAATTATAATGTGTTGAGTTATTTAAACAAACGATTGGGGAAATAAACGCCGCTTGTTCGCGAGTCTCATTGATAGAGCCTGCGGCTGGATGTAGCTCTATCAATGAGAGCTAGCTAGCCTCCTCTTAGAATTCCTCTGAAATTCACAAATATTCATTAACTTGAAATCGGACACCATTGTTAGCTTTATAAGACATTTAGGTAGATGTATACGTGGCGTGACGAAATTCAAACTGTAAATATACTCGAATTACGACCAAAGATGAAGCTAAACTATCCGTGATTTGTAGCTACACATAGCTAGGATTGAAGGGACAGTCGCAGCTAACGAAACCCCTAATCTTCACAAATATTCATTAACTTGAAATCGGACACCGTTGTTAGCTTTATAAGACCTTTAGGTAGATGTTGTATAAGTGGCGTGACGAAATTCAAACTGTAAATATACTCGAATTACGCCGAAAATGAAGCTAACTATCTGTGATTTGTAGCTACACAGTTAGGATTGAAGGGACAGTCGCAGCTAACTAAACCCCTAATCTTCACAAATATTCATTAATTTGAAATCGGACACCGTTGTTAGGTTTATAAGACCTTTAGGTGATTGCTGGTGTAACAAGCTCGCTGACCGCGCTCTCACTCTCACACACGGGCCATTTAGCTAGCAGGAAGAGGGGAGTTGCAGGCCCTGGAGCTCTGTCAGGGCAGCGGCGTTTGGTTGTCCATTAGCGCAAAAAACGGTGACTTTGCGCGGGTATGGAGTGCTGTGGGCTGCCAGCCGTGACGGAGCTCCAAGTATCTCATAGCAGGCCGGGGTCTGTGAAGGAAGACAAGGCGAGGCAGCAACACAGGCAGCACCAGCCGCTGAACTCCGACATACAGTCTTACCAAATTTGCAATTGGCCATACATTTTCGTAAAACGGCCCATATTTGAGCTTTATATGGTCGATTTCTCGCTAAAAAAGTCTCAGAAGTGAATTTAATAACGAAATAGCCCGACAAACAATGTATAACTTTGCAGTGTCTGAAATATGAGACCTGCTGTCGAGTTTTCCATGTGTTTCTATGTAGTTTGCTCAAACCAATTAGCGCGCAGCTCATTCTAAACATTCATGAGCATATCTTGTTCCAAATAGAGCCATATTCACAGGGTAGTTAAGGGCCTAATAAAATAGCATTCGGGCAATTTTCAGCCCAACCAATGTTACATACCCTATTAGGAGACCTTAAGGAACAGTGTAAAATACCCTATATAATCATTCTATCACCCCTTTAATCCAGTCAAGCCCCCCTCGCTCCACATTAAAACAAAAAAAACACAAAAAAACAACAAAAAACCAACCCCCTCCCAGCCCAGCTCCCAAGAGTGCAAGAACATGCCCTAACCATTAACCCTCCCCTATTACTTGGCTCCGTGACCATAGTCAGAAAATGGCCGGCAATAGGACAGTAGACACTGGCCTCCCCCCTCCCCAAATTAGTTTTAAAGCAAAACATTCAAAAGAAGTCATCCCTTCAATACTTAAAACCAGATGCATAAACCATGCAGTAAGGGACTGCGTATAAGAATGTACTGAACTATTTAAAATATCTGAGATGTACAACACACAGTATGGCTTAACTGTGATTTCAAGTATATGACTAAGGTAGCTGCCTTACCATTATATGTGTTGGCTGCACCAGAATATATAACTGAAACCTGCAAAACTACCCCATAGTGTGAGGAAAGCTCTTAATGTGTAAAAACAGAAATGCTCCTCAGCTAATCCTGTGTGATAACATAAGGCTATTGATAAATCTACTCTGTAATAATTAAAACAACTGGAGACTGTACAAGCTGATACATGGGTCTGATAACATTTTATTAAATCGGAATCGGACCACAGTGTTTCTGTGACTTCCTGTTCAGCCTGAAGGCTGCTGGAATCGGCTGGAAACTGTCCGACTTGACAGTGGAGTTTTGTCAATGCCCCCTGCTGCCCCCTGCTACTCTCTTCCACTTTACAGGTGAGGCGCAATGCATCTCGAACAAGCCTAATAACTTTTCATCTTTAAGGTGTTGAGATGGAACACACCAAATTTGGAGTCCATCGGATGAGATCAGTAGTAGGAGTTCGTTAAAGTATAGCACCTTGACTTTTAGGTCTACTTCCTGTTGCCACTAGGGGGCGCTATGACTTTGAGCCAATATCGGCCTGTAGATGTCGTCAGTTACACCCATTTCCTGTTTCAATGGCGAAACGCACAAAATGGCTGCCCCGCCACAGCCATGCCCTATGACGAAAAGTTTTTCTTTTAATAACGTTTTATCTTTAAGGTCTTAAGATGGCACAGACCAAATTTGAAGTCGGTTGGATGAAATCTCTAGGAGGAGTTTGTTAAAGTACAACATGTGGAAATGGCCAAAATCACACTAATTTCGAACTTTCAATTCAAAATGGCGGACTTCCTGTTGCGTTAAGGGTATGGCTTCAATCAGCTTTTTTGTACGTCTTGACATGCTACATTTGTGTACCACATTTCGATAAACGTTTTTTCGTTAAACATACTGCAAGGGCTCAATTTCTTTTATTTTGTAGGGGGCGCTAGTGAGCCATTTTTGTGCGCCTATTCCCTATTATATAATAATAATAATAATTCCTTCAGTTTCATTAGGGCCTTCACCACTGTCAGTGCACGGGCCCTAATAAATAAGTAATGTATGATATATATGAAGAAAATAATATATGTCTATACATACTTTTAACCCAAATATTTTTTTCCTGCAAAAACAGCAATGAACTCTGCTCTCCTGGTGCCCACTGAGTCCGAGGCAGAGAAAGCCAGGATGGCACCAGACAGCAATCGAGGCTGGCAAAGATAGGCTTTTTTTGTCATATTAACTGTTTTGCTCTTATATGTGAAGAAGCAATAAATCCTGATCATCAGGAGAACCAGGTGATCGGAGTGAGCGACCAGATTGCTCAGCTTGCCACTCAGTTTCAACGCCTTTCTACCAGGGAGCCATCGACTGGTTCTTGGACGGAGAGAGGAGCCGCGGCCAACCCCGCTTCACTGTCTCAAAGAGGGGATCCTACTGAGCCTGGGGCCTCCTCTTCGCCTTTCCCGCACCTCGCTTGTCCCGAGAGGTTTTCTGGGGATTCTGGAGATTGCAGGGCATTCCTTACCCAGTGTGCTCAGCCGACTCGGAGGCGGTTCGATCAGCCCTGCGCAATCAAGCTCAACGTCTGCATCAGCAGGAGGAACAGCTTGCTATTCTTCGGAACGAGCTGACGGCGATGGCTGATCGTCAGGAGAACCAGGTGATCGGAGTGAGTGACCAGATTGCTCAGCTTGCCACTCAGTTTCAACGCCTTTCTACCAGGGAGCCATCGACTGGTTCTTGGACGGAGAGAGGAGCCGCGGCCAACCCCGCTTCACTGTCTCAAAGAGGGGATCCTACTGAGCCTGGGGCCTCCTCTTCGCCTTTCCCGCACCTCGCTCGTCCCGAGAGGTTTTCTGGGGATTCTGGAGATTGCAGGGCATTCCTTACCCAGTGTGCTCAGCCGACTCGGAGGCGGTTCGATCAGCCCTGCGCAATCAAGCTCAACGTCTGCATCAGCAGGAGGAACAGCTTGCTATTCTTCGGAACGAGCTGACGGCGATTGCTGATCGTCAGGAGAACCAGGTGATCGGAGTGAGTGACCAGATTGCTCAGCTTGCCACTCAGTTTCAACGCCTTTCTACCAGGGAGTCATTGACTGGTTCTGGGACGGAGAGAGGAGCCGCGGCCAACCCCACTTCACTGTCTCAAAGAGGGGATCCTACTGAGCCTGGGGCCTCCTCTTCACCTTTCCTGCACCTCGCTCGTCCCAAGAGGTTTTCTGGGGATTCTGAAGATTGCAGGGCATTCCTTACCCAGTGTGAGCTCCACTTTGAGCTGCAGGCTGCTGCTTACCCTTCTGACAGAGCCAAGGTGGCGCACAGATAGTGCTTGCCGTTAAAATCAACAAGCGACTGCTGGAGAGGGAGGAACATCATGGTGGCCGTTTTTCGAGCGACCAGCAGAGGGAGCCATGGTCATCCAGAGCTGGACGGACAGTTACTATGGAGTATCACTCACCGTACATCTCCAGTGACCGTGTCCTTTTTGGACGGTCACACTGAGACTTTAGCATTCCACCTGTTTGACTCACCTGCACTCCCGGTGGTTCTCGGGTTCCCATGGTTCTCCACTCACAATCCTCACATTGACTGGCTCTCGGGCAGGATTGTGAAATGGGGAGAAAACTGCAAACGGACTTGTTTTGCCTCTCGCATTGAGGTGGGTGGCGATGTGACTGTTTTCTCCAACGGTTGTCAGGAGGAACCTACTTCGGATTTTCCCGATCTCACCGGCGTTCCTGAATGCTATTTGGACATTAAGGACATTACGAAAGGCCAGATCAGACTATTACTCATCACTAATAGAAGAAAATAAGAACAACCCAAGGTTTCTTTTCAGCACTGTAGCCAGGCTGACAGAGAGTCACAGCTCTACTGAGCCATCTATTCCTCTAGCTCTGAGTAGTGATGACTTCATGAGCTTCTTTAATGATAAAATTATAACAATTAGAGATAAAATCTCTCAACTTTTGCCCTCAACTTCTAACGGTTCACCATTAAACGCAGGACCGCTAGAAAGAACGACTAGTCCCGACATATTTTTAGATTGCTTTTATCCTATAGACCTTCAACAATTAATGTTAAAGGTATCTTCAGCTAAGCCACCTACCTGTCTCTTAGACCCTATCCAAACGAGGCTACTCAAAGAAGCGTTACCCATGGTTAACACTTAATTACTAGATATGATCAATATGTCCTTATTAACAGGTTATGTACCGCAGTCATTTAAAGTAGCTGTGATAAAACCTCTTCTGAAAAAAACCACCCTCGATCCTGAGGTCTTAGCAAACTATAGACCTATATCCAACCTTCCCTTTTTATCCAAGATCCTTGAGAAGGTAGTTGCTAATCAGTTATGTGATTTTCTACATAGCAGTAGTTTATTTGATGACTTTCAATCAGGATTTAGAAAGCATCATAGCACAGAGACGGCACTGGTGAAAATTATTAACGACCTTCTAACTGCTGCAGACAAAGGACTTGTCTCCATTCTTGTTCTACTAGATCTTAGTGCTGCATTTGACACTATTGACCATACCATCTTGTTACAGAGATTGGAACACTTAGTTGGCATTAAAAGAATCGCTCTAAACTGGTTTAAGTCCTATTTCTCTGATCAATCTCAATTTGTTAATGATAATGTTAATGATAAATCCTCCAAGTACACTAAAGTTAGCCATGGCATTCCACAAGGCTCAGTGCTTGGACCTATTCTATTCTCCTTATATATGCTTCCTCTTGGTAATATTATTAGGAAACACTCAATTAACTTTCACTGTTATGCGGATGACACCCAATTATACTTGTCAATCAAACCAGACGAAACCAGTCAGCTAGCTAAACTTCAAGCATGCATTAAAGATATAAAATCATGGATGACCTATAATTTTCTGATGTTAAACTCTAACAAAACTGAAGTTATTGTGCTGGGCCCTAAACACCTCCGAACCTCATTATCTAAAGACATAGCTACTCTGGATGGTATTGCCCTGGCCTCCAGCACTACTGTCAGAAACTTAGGAGTTATTTTTGATCAGGATATATCCTTTAACGCCCATCTAAAACAAACCTCAAGAACAGCCTTCTTTCATCTTCATAACATTGCCAAAATTAGGAATATCCTGTCTCACAATGATGCTGAAAAACTAGTCCATGCATTTGTTACTTCCAGCCTGGACTACTGTAATTCCCTACTGTCAGGTTGCTCAAATAAGTCCCTTAAGACTCTCCAGCTGATCCAGAATGCTGCAGCGCGTGTTCTCACAAGAACTAAGAAAAGAGATCATATTTCTCCTGTATTAGCTTCTCTGCATTGGCTTCTTGTAAAATCCAGGATTGAATTTAAAATCCTTCTCCTGACCTACAAAATTTTAAATGGTCAAGCACCATCATATCTAGAAGAGCTCCTAATACCTTATTGTCCCACTAGAGCACTGCACTCACAGAATGCAGAGTTACTTGTGGTACCTAGAGTCTCTAAAAATAGAATGGGAGCCAGAGCCTTTAGTTATCAGGCTCCTCTCCTATGGAACCAGCTCCCAATCTGGGTTCGGGGGGCAGAAACTGTCACCACATTCAAGAATGTACTTAAAACTCTCCTATTTGATAAAGCTTATGGTTAGGGAGTGAGGAATTTCAGTGTCCACCTAACTGACCCACCTGCTTCTCTTCATACTTGTTAGATTAATAATATATAACAAAAGTAGAGGGAGGCAGGCCAGCACAGCCCGATCCGGCAGGGGAGAGTTCCAAGCCCGAACAGGCTACCTCTCCTTATGACCTGTCTCTCTTAGTTACGCTGTTATAGTTTTAGACTACCGGGGGAATTCCTTCCTTTGACACACTTAGCTGCTCTCTCCTCTCCCTTTCTATTACCATTTGTGTGCATCCCGTCCCAGAAATGCTTGTTACTAATCCTAGCTAGTCCTTATGTTTTTTCACCCAGCGTATTTCCTTGGAGAACGTTGGCACCAAGATCCTGGTTGCAGCTGTCGCCGTGGTCCTGCTGCACTCCCTGCTGAGCTCTGCGGTGCCCTGCAATGTCATGCTGCGTCCTGCTAAACCCTGATGCTTCCTACTACGTCCATCCATGCTCTGCTGGGCCACGCTACATCCTGTAACGCCCTGCAGCGCCCTGATATGACATGAACTACTACGACTACCATTTGAAGTCACTGTTCCATTATTAATGTGACTATTATCGCCACTGTTCATCATATCCTCAACCGGCACCGTCAGACACCGCCTACCAAGAGCCTGGGTCTGTCAGAGGTTTCTTCCCAAGAGGGAGTTTTTCCTCGCCACTGTCGCACTGCTTGCTCTTGAGGGAATTACTGGAATTGTTGGGGCATTGTAAATTATAGTGTGGTCTAGACCTACTCTATCTGTAAAGTGTCTCGAGATAACTCATGTTATGATTTGATACTATAAATAAAATTTAATTGAAATTCAACAAGACTAAGGCCACGTCACCGCCCCCCCACAGACCTTATGACTGCGCCATTGACCTTCTGCCTGGTGCCTCTCCTCCCAGGGGCAGGTTGTTTTCTCTGTCTCCTCCTGAAATGGCATCCATGAAGGAGTATGTGGGGGCTTCACTGAAGGCGGGACTCATCCGTCCTTCTTCTTCTCCGGCTGGGGCTGGATTTTTCTTCGTGGGCAAGAAGGACAAATCCCTGCGACCCTTATTGTATTGAGAGAGGGCTCAGATGGCGTTACACTGTTAAAACAAACCGCTACCCCCTGCCCCTGATTGCCACTGCCTTCGAACTCCTGCAGGGGGCCAAGATCTTCACTAAGCTCGATCTCCGCAACGCCTACCACTTAGTCAGGATCCGTAGTGGTGACGAATGGAAGACGGCATTCAATACTCTTACCAGTCACTATGAGTATTTGGTAATGCCTATTGGCCTCACCAACGCCCCTGCGGTGTTCCAGGCGTTGGACAATCCGCTTTATGTTAAGGCTGAAAAGTGTGAATTTCACGTTACCACGGTTTCCTTCCTTGGTTTTGTGGGGTCCGAGGGGGAGTTCCGCATGGACTTGGAGAAGGTGAAGGCGGTAGCTGAGTGGCCCACTCCTACCAACCGCAAGCAGGTACAGCCTTTTTTGGGTTTTGCTAACTTTTACCGGAAGTTTATCAGGAACTTTAGCACTGTTGCTGCCCCTCTCCATGATCTCACGTCTGTCAAGGTGCCTTTCCAGTGGTCACCGTCTGCTGAACTGTCGTTTGCTCGCCTGAAGAGGAGTTTCTCCACTGCTCCTGTGCTCGTTCTGCTGGATCTACATCGCCAGTTCGTGGTGGAGGTGGACGCCTCGGACGTGGGTGTTGGCGCCGTCCTGTCCCAACGTTCCTCGGAGGATGGGAGGCTCCATCCTTCTGCATTTCTTTCCCGCAAGCTGTCCGGGCCTGAGAGGAGTTATGATGTGGGAAACAGGGAGCTGTTGGCTGTTAAAGTGGCCCTGGAGGAGTGGTGCCACTGGTTGGAGGGGGCGGAGCTGCCTTTTTTGGTATGGACTGACCACAAGACCTGGAGTACCTACGCTCGGCTAAGAGACTGAACGCACATCAGGCGAGGTGGGCTTTATTTTTTAGCAGATTTAACTTTACTCTGTCATATCGTCCTGGCTCTAAAAATGTCAAACCTGATGCTCTGTCTCGCCTGTTTGACCCTGACCCATCACCCTTAGCTCCTACTAACATTTTGCCTGACACCTGTATCATGGTGGCTGTTACTTGGGAGGTGGAGGCGAGGGTTAAAGAGGCATTGGAGGGGTTAACTGTTCCTGCAGGGTGTCCTCCAAATCGTTTGTTTGTCCCTCCTGAGCTTTGTTCCCAGGTCATTCAGTGGGCCCATACTTCTCTGCTCACCTGTCACCCTGGATCCAAGAGGACCATGTTCATGGTAAAGCAGCGCTTCTGGTGGCCATCCATGAAGACCGAGGTTATGGATTATGTCTCGGCCTGTCCAGTCTGTGCTCAGAACAAGACTTCTCGCCAAGCGTCTGTGGGTCTTCTTCAGCCTCTGCCAGTTCCCAAGCGACCATGGTCGGACATTTCCCTGGATTTCATCACTGGCCTACCCCCTTCTGACGGTAACACTGCCGTTCTTACGGTAGTAGACAGATTTACTAAGATGGTTAATTTTATTCCTCTGCCGAAATTACCCTACGCCAAAGAGACGGCGGAGGTTATGCTCTCTCACGTTTTCAGACTTCATGGATTACCCGCTGACGTGGTGTCGGATCGGGGTCCCCAGTTTGTGTCGCAGTTCTGGAGGGCGTTCTGTACACTGATTGGGGCCTCTGTCAGCTTGTCATCTGGATATCATCCTCAGTCCAATGGCCAGACAGAGAGACTCAACCAGGAGATGGAGACGGGTCTTCGCTGTCTGGTCTCCCGTAACCCAGCCACATGGTCCAAGCATCTGCTGTGGGTGGAATATTCACATAACACCCTGCCCTGCTCTTCCACTGGTATGTCCCCGTTTGAATGTGCCTATGGTTACCAACCCCCCTTGTTTCCTGCTCTGGAGAGGGAGGTCGGGGTCCCTTCTGCTGTGGCTTTGGTCCGACGTTGTCGGAGAACGTGGACGAGGGCTCGTCAGATTCTCATGAGGAGCAGGGAGGTGTACAAGAGACAGGCTGACCGGCGGAGGTCCGCTGCACCTCGTTATCGTGTGGGTCAGAGGGTGTGGCTGGCTACCAAAGACTTACCACTGCGCACTGAGTGGCTCCTCGTTTTGTGGGTCCTTTCCCGGTGTCCAAAGTTATTAATCCTGTGGCTGTTACGTTGAAGCTTCCCAGGTCCATGAGGGTTCACCCCACGTTCCACGTGAGCAAGGTCAAGCCCGTCATGGAGAGTGTTTTGGTGCCGGCCACGCCTCCTCCACCACCTCCTCGCCTCATTGACGGGGGCCCCGTGTATACTGTCCGGCTACTCTTGGCAGTTTGGAAACGGGGCTGTGGACGTCAGTTCTTGGTGGACTGGGAGGGGTACGGTGCATTTTTGTGAATGTGAGGGATTTCGTTAGCTGATAGTGTCCATTCAATCAATCAATACTTAGAAACAGTTACATGCTGCCAGTCCGACATGCCGCTATTCCGACATGCTGCTATTCACTAACCCTAATGGAAACAAAAATTGTCGGAGTGGTGGGACGCTTGAAAACAATTCGACATCAATGTCGGAGTGGGGGTAGGTCGTTGTAGAATTGTATCTTTGGCTTGGGTTTAGGAATTGAGCATCACCATGGTACATTGGTAAGAATGTATGAAGGACAACAGTTGTTTCCATTTAAGCCATTTATTTACACCCTGCACATATTCAGGGCAAAGGCAGATGAGGCTTGACGGTTTTGTGTGTTTTTTTTCTATAAATGACAAACAGAAAGACACATTACAATACAGTTAATCAATCAACATATAACTACTAACTTAACAATTAAATACCTAAACAAACAATATCAAACATTAAATCACATCCACTTCCAAATAACCATTAAACTAACACAACATATGAGGGAGGAAGTAAACTCACTTTCTTACGCACGACCGTAGGATTTGTGCCTGAATTGTGAGGCCAGAGAGCCCTCACATGCTGCCCCACACCGCTGCCTCATGTTGCTAACAGCCAGAACAAAGGAAGTAGGTGGTACTTATAGACTAGGCCATGATTGGTAGTGAGTGAAGTCAGGTGTGTTTGAACCATGATTGGGAATGAATGAAGTCAGGTGAGAATGGTTGAGTCCCTGCCATGAGTGGGGCAGTGGAATAGTATGGCTCTATTCTACATTCGGAATGGATGGTGAAACCCCTTAGAAACGTTGTTTGTGTGTTGTCAAGTAGACAGGGAAACAGATTTTTTGGATTGCAACGTCAGAATGTCTCTTTTCTGAGGCAAATGAGGCGACATTTCTTGCAATGGCAGACGTGGCCAAAATAGTACTGATAACAGACTTTCTAGCAAGACTTTTTACATGTGTTCACTACCCTTCCATTGTACTGTGGTCAGAATGCGCTACGGAGGTCACTGCGTAATGTGAAGGGTTAAATGAATTGTCAACCTATCAGAATTTTGCTGCCTCTGCAGTTGCTGGGAAGATGTTATGCTTATGTTGTGTTCAGCTCTGTGATTGGTGGTCCAACTATAAATTCACAGAGGGCCCAGCATACTGTAGTAATTCAATGAGAGACTAATTTCAAATGACATTAAAATTGACCAATCATATCTTCACTCTAGATGGGCGGACCTTTTTATTGCCAACTTTGTTATAAGTTTCATATACTGGTAGACACAAATCATAAGCTAGCACCGTCGATACATCCATAAGCACTGCCGATAAACTAGCTATTAGGTTGTCGGTTGTCGCTGGTGAGGACATTGTTGCAAATATATTATCCATGCCGTTTACCAGATTGTTAATGAAAAGTTGTAGTTAAGAAAAACACCCAAGTTTAATTTGTTGCAGAAAACCAAGGCTTTTGAGAGGCATTTTAACTCCAGTAACTACACACAAACTTTGTTTTTAAGTAATTCTCCCTCAACAGCCCTCAACAGGGTTAGTTATTTAATATCTAATAGGCCGCTGTACCAACTGATTTTTATTTTGGCCCCCGCTGCCATTGTTTTGTATATGTTAAGGTTTATTTGGGAAAACGTTTCTCATGCAAAATTACTGGTCAATTTATACATTTACCAAGATTCGGTGTGGCTGTGGCACAGGTGGTAGAGCGGTCGCCTACCAATCGGAAGGTTGGTGGTTCAGTCCCATGTTGAAGTGTCCTTGGGCAAGACACTCAACCCCAAATTGCGCCATCGGTGTGTGAATGTTTATCTGATGAGCAGGTGGCACCTTGCATGGCAGCTTTGCATGGCCACAGTGTGTGAATGGCTCCTGTACACTGTAAAAGTGCTTTGAGTAGTCATTAAGACTAGAAAGCACTATTGAAAAGACTCTTGCCATCCCATTCCCTTTCGACTCCATTCCACTTTTTCAGGGATGCTTTTGCTATCTGCTGCCTGACCACGCCCACCTAACCTGTTGCCTATAAATTGATTGTGAACCCTTTGGCTCATTCTTTGCTCACTCTGCCGGCACTCCAATGCAACTTGTGTGAGTCTTCATGAGTTAACGTGAGTCAAGTTATCATTTGTCTGTGTTTTATGCCATGAGTTACTGTCACTTTGCTATGCTAACATGTCCACTGCTAACAGAATTCCATTGTTTGCCAGCCATGTGGAATAAGCAATGTGGATATATTGTTTGTTGTACTATCTGGAAAGCCTGTGCATTTGTTTGCAGTATGTGTTAATTGACCATTTTCATTAATTGTATTATGTTTTTGTTATCTCTTTCTGCAGCACACAGTAAATGCAATGAATCCACGTCACTCTGAATGATACAATAAAATACCACTGGTGCTGCATCAAACCCTACCTTCTCCCTGCTTCATTCCTCACTCCATATCATCTGATGTCTTCTGACCGAGACTGTTTGCTCACCACACCTTCACTCCACCTGAACCATTCCCATCACCTTACAGTTCCTTCAACTATATAAATACAGTCCATTTACATGTACTGTAATTCTGGCTGTGTGAACGCTATCATGATGTGTAGGCACATGAAATTTAGTTGGTGGTGGCTGTCATGCATCGTGCACCCCATCCCTTTGTCACCATATTCTGCTAAGCATAGACAGCTTGTGTAATGATGCCCTCATTTGCAAGGAAGATTAGCATTTTCCTTTAAAAATCTGCTTGTTTTTGTTTTAGTGATATCTCTTACTCTCCATGCTGTTTGCGCACTGCATTTCTAAAGCTGGACTAGCGTTTTTTAGTTTCAGAGCTGGAGGATGTTGTGCGCTTGCGACTTACAAAGATACATAACAGCTATAAGTGTATGCATTATACAGGATTTACCCTATTATACTTTGTTAACAGGAATTGATAGGTCAAACTGCAAACAGCCACCCGCAAATAGTCTATAAACAAAGCATCAGGCTGTCTTTGAGATTTCAAATGAACAACGGTTAAAGTTACTCAGGCTACCGAAGAATATCATAATTCCTCCGTTCAATTAGGCCTAAGCAATACACCCTAAGCGTCTATCCTTAACAAACAGCCATGTATATCGTCTCTTTCAGTCTCTCCACTGCTGGCTGTTCCAATTTAATGGGAGAGAGGAGGAAGAGGGGTTAGGATTGTGACCAGCGTCTGAGCTGTTACAACCACTATCTTCAGCCAGAGAGGACATTCTGTTGTAAGGGAGACAGAATGGACCAAAACGCTAGGCTCAGCAAAAACAGGTTTATTTGGGGAAAACAGAAAAGAGGGAGGAGTGGGGAGGCAGACGCCAAGGGTAGGAGTGAGGGCTTCTGGGGAGGCGGACGCCAAGGGTAGGAGTGAGGGCTTCTGGGACTGAGGTAGGATGGCGAGGGAGCTAGTGGGGAATTGGATGGCGAGGGAGCTAGCTGGGGATAGGATGGTGAGGGAGCTAGGGGAGCGCAGAGAACCAGGGCCGGGGGAGCAGAGGAGGAGGCACTGGAGTCCGGGGAATATGGGAGTCGAGGGAGGGATGCCTGGAAGCAGAAGCGGAGGCAGGTCGCAGCTGAAGCGGAGGCAGGGTGGAGCAGGGAGGAGAGGAGGAGGGGACCGAATGGTGAAGCCAGCTGAAGGTAACTGAGGGGTATGGAGGAGATGACTGCAGGGGAGAAACACAGACAGGGTTGGCAACAGACAAGGACAGGTAAGTACAAAGAAGTTTTTAGAGAGCTTGTATTGCGTGTCACCAGGGTGGCTGAAGCAACGATCAAGCAAAGATGAGTGGATCCGGGGTTCATATACTGAGCTTGATTGTAGATGGCTGGTAGGTGTGCATGACGGGAGAGGTGATGGTGAAATGACGAGCAGGTGTGTGTAGTCAGCTGGCAGGAGCAGGCGGGAGAGGGGAAAACACAGGAGACACAGAGAGAGGCAGGGCCAACAGAGGAAACTGACAGTGGAAATGAAATAGAACTAGGAAACTAGAAAACAAAAACAAAAACTCACAGCCAGCCGACCCCAACCATCACACATTATTTCTTCAGCTTCTTCTTGCGTTGTCATCCTGGCGGTGTGCTAACAGAGCTTGCAGCAGGTGAATCGGTCGTGCTATTAACGTCATTGCTACACAGTTTCTTAGTAAAACCAAAATTAATTAAACTGCCTTGTTTTCTTTTTGCCATGACTATATGATGCTAACTGCAGAAAAGATTTCAAGGACTTTGCGCGCCGATTAATGGCCTCCAACGTTTATATTTTTTCTACGAATCTTTGAGTTAACATGTACTAAACATGAATTGAATTTGTACCACAGCACCGCCACGCCTTGATGACACACAAAGTGACACATTGTCAATATGTGTCAGAGACCCCCCCCCCCCAAAAAAAATTTCACAAATCACGTTTTCAGGGGAACCCATGTCTTATTAAGGAGCCAAGCTCCCCCTATCTTCCCTGTAGTTCGCACCATAGAAATACTTTGTCCTTGTGCTAATACAATTTTACAAACTTTTCAGCTCATTTCTTTTCAACAGCATCGTGTCAGTGCATGAATGGATAATTTTCAGTTATTGCTTTATTTTCAAAATCCATCTCTCTCTGTCAGCTTATGAGAATGTTTTTTTATTTTTGTATTCACTATGGATATTGAAAAAGCCCATGGCCAGAACTAGGCAGACTGAAATCAGAGTGACATTTGGAAAAAGAAAAACTACAATGATAAATGCCCTGCCTCGGATTTCGGTCACCTGAAAAGATTATTGTTCCTTGTTGACATTTGGAGCCCGATTCAGAGCCCATAATGGCTAGTAAATCTGTTTGTTTCTTCGTATTGGTTTATTTGTCAACTTGTGCACACATTTATTTAGGTCAATTTGAAGTGAAATTAGAGGGATATTGGCCGGTGAGTTGTGGGGACTCATTCACCGGAAAGAACCAGAAAAAGCCTATGTGAGATGGTGAGTGGTATTTTTTCATAACCTTTAATTAAACAGCTATAATGTGGGGTAAAACGATAATTCTAATAATAAATATTTATTTTAGGAGAGTCAACTGAGGGAAAGTGACAGAGATAGAGACACAAAGAAAGAGAGAAAGAAGTGCTTAGAGAGGCACATGGACAGAGACTGAGCACGAGACATTTAAAGAGATTACATTATAATGATTGACCTTCCGAATGCCTGCCAAAGGTTGGATGTGTCACAAATACTTGAGTCAACGTGGGAAAGATGAACTTATCCCGTGGGAGATTAACTTGCTGTCTTGCTCTGCTCTTCCTGACTCACCCTGATTTACCCTCCTCCTTTGCATTGTTCTCACAGTTACTCCAGCTCTCTTCTGGTAGACGCTCTCTCCTTGCCTTAAATTGTAAACTGTAAAAAATATAGTAACATAATGATTATTCCTAAAGTACAAAATTATCCATTCAGCCACCCAAACATTTTGATGCCAAACAAATGCTGATTGGACAGCAATTACCTAATTGCTAAAAACTTTTTTAAATTAAAGGAGACACATTATGCTTTTTCTGTATTTTCTGTCATATCTATAATGTTACAATGTTGGATGTTTATGTTAAACGTGGTCAATAATTCAAATAATAAAGAAATCTCTGTGAGCTAAAACCCAGTGTTCCCAACTTGGCAACCTCTTGATTTAGCAACTTTCCAGACCTTCTTGGTGACTTTTATTTAACAAGCGACTAGTGACAAATTTAGCAACTTTTTCAGACCACCAGTTAAAATGCAAAATATATACAAATTTCTATTGTAATTCATTCCCATGCATGCAGTCCATAGCTCTTTGGCCACGCCGCTGATGTCTCTCCACCTTTCTTCTCAGCAGCACTATGAAGGCAGTCAGTAGGCTTGGGAGGAGTGGGACGGGGCTCGGCGCTGTGCCTGCCTGGCGGAGACAAGAGAGAATAGACGGGACAGGGAGAGAATGCCGCTGAGCTGACCCTGGGCGTTCAGTTCTTCATGTCTGATCCAAGCCAGCCTTCTTTTTGAATTCTGTTTTGTCAATTTAACTTCCAGCGTTAATGGAGTCTGGTGAGTATAAATAAGTCAGTTAATAACTTCAGTTCTCCATCGAGAAACATGTTTTGCTGCTGCCCCCGTCCACAGCTACCAGACTCCTTTGACAAAACAATAATTTTACATCGCTGAACACAGAAGTTGCTGGTCTTCCACTGCCTTGATCTGTTTGCTTGTGTTATTGTGTGACTTTTGGAAATGAACTAAGCATTACATTACTTAGCTTCCATGTCAGTACTCCTGGCTGCTTCTCCAAACTCCGAGGGCCATCCACAGCTTGCTACCATATTTAGGAAGGATTGGGAGTCACATGGAGACTTTAAAGGTTGGTTGAAGCAATGATTCAAGGACATACTATCGTTACCGCAAGGCAGACTTCTATGCAAAAATTAGGGGCATAAAAAAACACATGTCCACTCAAAAGCATATTAAGAAAACTTTGCAGATCACAAAGTTGTGTGCCACAAATTGGCTGTCCATAGAGCCTGCTGTGACTCTGATCCTAGACCAATGGGAGGAGCTTAAAATGCATTTCAGCCTCACCAAGGTGTTACAGGCCTCAAGCATGAGTAACCTGTTAACAGATAAATATGCCCTGTTTTGATTCAGGAAAAGGAGAGACAGGATACATTAGTTGTGTTCGTTCAGCAGGCTGTCCTCTGTCTTTATTAACAGGATTTATAACTTTATTTCTCTTTTCTTTTTCTCTCATTTTAACAAACTTCACATCTTTTTCATATTAAACTTCTTATTCACAAATTTGCTATTCACAGGGAGGAGAATCAAAAATATGATTCAAGGGATCATATTTTTAACCACTGACACAACATAGTATTTTCTATGAACTTATAAATCTGTTCTTAAGTCACACAGTACTGAATATTACCAACATTGTTGTAATCTTAATGTGTTCTATGATATTCACTAGCTGTAAATAAGCATATTAACTTACTTCTCCTTTCACCCTGCATAACACATTTATCAAACCTTAATAACCAATACATTTTTACGAATATACACATATCAATGTCAAAGGAGTTGCGGTAGAAATAAATAAAAGTACGACATTACAGCCGCCATCTTGTGACTTCATTTAGCTACATACCGGAGCTAGGGAAACTCTGCTAGTGTACAGAAATTACAAAATTAATTACCAAATTAAACACACATTTTCTGCCTCAAACATTCTCAGATAATGTTCCAACTGGTTTTATAACATATTTTGGCATAGTAACACACACTTACTAACGATAGTTACGTTATTGTAACTCCAGATTCTATGAGTATAGGCGTAGCCCTCTAAGCCACGCTATGGGTTTATCCCTTCGCGCATGCGCAGTCGTGAAGATTTTCTTTCTTGCCTTTGCGTGCCGCACAGGCTTCAACTACGTCCGCAAATACTGTATAAAAACAGGGCGGACCCATTGCTCTGCTCCCAACATAAGCTTTTTCTTCAGCTAATGCAATAGGAGCAGGTGGCCCGGATCTTAGAGGGCTACGCATATACTCATAGAATCTGGAGTTACAATAACGTAACCATCGTTCTATTTCGTATAGGCTTCGCCCTCTAAGCCACGCTATGGGTTAGGGCGAAGCTGATGTACTCAATGCCACCTGCGACAGAGCCCACAAGTGGAATATAGACCAACTTATTTTCTCCTCACTGTCACTTTCTCTCTCATGTGCTGCCATGGTAACGACTTGCTTAGCTGGCTGTAAGGCCCAAGCTTAGAATGCAGGCATGCATGATTGATGAGGGAAATACGTGATTGATAATTATGGGACGCCCGAGTTCCTCCCAGCCACCCAGAGTAGGGGGGGGCAGAAAAACATGCAGCGGCACATATCGTGATTGTAGGCGTGCATGTAGTGAGAGAGGCTGATAATAGTGACAAAAAATATATACATATGTACATAATATATATATAACTATATATACGACGGGGCCTCATTCGTCGTTGAGAGAGGATAGGACCGAGTGAGTCAGGGAGGGCTCGGACATATCCCGCAAATAGAAACGGATGAAAGGGCATGGGGATGCCCAAGATGCCGCTGCACAGATGTCGGCAGATGACATGCCTCTGAACAGAGCTGTCGATGCAGACAGAGCCCGTGTAGAATGTGCCCGAATGCCCTGGGGGGGCTCCGCCCCCTCCGTGTTATAGGCCTGGGTGATAGAGCTGCTCTCTCCTCTCCCTTTCTATTACTGTTACTATTACTATTACTATTACTATTTGTGTGCAGCCTGTCCCAGAAATGCTTGTTACTAATCCTAGCTTCTGGGGAGTTTACTCCCCGGAGTCCTTATGCTTTTTCCCTCCAGCGTATTTCCTTGGAGAACGTTGGCACCAAGATCCTGGTTGCAGCTGTCGCCGTGGTCCTGCTGCACTCCCTGCTGAGCTCAGCGATGCCCTGCAATGTCATGCTGTGTCCTGCTGAACCCTGCAGCTTCCCGCTACATCCAGTCACTGTTCCATTATTAATGTGACTACTATCGCCACTGTTCATCACACCCCCAACCGGCACGTCAGACACCGCCTACCAAGAGCCTGGGTCTGTCCGAGGTTTCTTCCCAAGAGGGAGTTTTTCCTCGCCACTGTCGCACTGCTTGCTCTTAAGGGAATACTGGAATTGTTGGGGATTGTAAATTATAGAGTGTGGTCTAGACCTACTCTATCTGTAAAGTGTCTCGAGATAACTTATGTTATGATTTGATACTATAAATAAAATTGAATTGAATTGAAATTGATAGCCTCGTACAGCCAGTGAGACAGATGCTGTTTTGACAGGGCCGCTCCTTGGGAGTGTTTCCTATAGTGAACAAACGCTGCTGTGTCCGCCTTATGTCCGCCGTGCGTAAAACATACTGTGATAACGCACGCACTGGACACAATCTGTGGGAAGCCTCCTCCGTGTCGTTATGAGGCGGGGGGAAAAAAACCCTCGACCGAAAGGAATTTGTTAAAATCTTCGGTGTGAAAGAAGGGTTGGGCTGTAGGGTGGCTGCGCTCCCGTCCCCTCTAATTGAGAGACAGGACGGCGAGACTGACAGCGCACATAATTCGCTCACACGCTTGGCTGATGTCAGGGCAAGGAGAAGCGCCGTTTTTAGAGACAGCAACCTGAGAGGGGCTTGTGCCAAGGGCTCGAAAGGGGGCTTCCCCAGAGCTCGGAGTACCAGGGCCAGATCCCATTGGGGCGTGAGAGAGCGCACGGTGGGTTTCTGCTGTCTGACCCCTTCAAAAAACGCTTTACTAGGGGGTGCGAAAAAAAACGTTCTCTCTCCATAGCCTTCGTGGCAGGATGAAATGGCCGCTGCGTAGGCTTTGACTGTGGTTGGAGCCAAGTCGTTATCTAACAATGTATGGGGATAAGTCAGCACGAGGGGTAGGGGACACGATATAGGGTCTGATTCCCTCTCCGTGCACCAGCGCTGGAAAGCGGACCAACGCGCCGCGTAACACGCTGTTCTAGAGGGGGCTCCCGCACTCTGAATAGTGCGCACCATGGCAGGGGGCAAGCCTATCCTCTGCAAGCGTTCCCGCTCAGAATAGTGCGCACCACGGCAGTGGGCAAGCCTATCCTCTGCAAGCGTTCCTGCTCAGCAGCCAGCCCCACAGTCACTGGGTTATCACCGGGGGTGGGCTATCGCGCCGTCCAGCTGTGACAGGGCGTCCTCGCGCCATGGCAATTGCCAGAGGCAATGGCCGAAGCCCCGTAAAGCGCGGCCAGAGTGGAGCCCGTTTGGACGGCGGCTGCTGAGAGTAGATGTCACCGCTCAGGAGGCCGCGAGAGGGGGTTGGAGGCTCCACTGGGAGCGCTATGCCTCTCTGGTCCGCCGCCCTTTTATGATCTCCGGCAGGTCCAGAAAAAGAGCCTTGGTGGTGGAGGGTGGAGCCACCTGTGGCAGAGGGGAAGACCGCTAAGGCGGTGCCCCTGGCCGTTCTGGGGACTGGGGGAGCCATAGCGGAAAGGCATCGATCCCTGTCTCCAGCTCCAGTCCTCCCAGTGGGGAGGAAGGAAACCCGGTGAGAGAGTCGTCGATCGGGGGAGACGAGTCATTGGACTCGTGCCCGTCGAAGATGCCCTCTTCCAGCGGTTCCAGCAGTTCCAGGGCGTTGACGGTGTCACGTTGGTCCGCCCACCTGTCCCCCTCTCAGTCGACCTCAAAAGCCAGAAAAGCGTCCGCCCGCCGTTGAAGCTCTTTAGAAGGCAGGCAGGCGCAGAACGGGCAGGAGGCGTCGGAGGTGAGACCCTTGCCGGCGTGAGAGGCACCGAGGCAGGTCTTGCAACGGGGGTGGAGGTCCGGCGAGAAGATGTAGCCGGCTTCGCAGGAGGGGCAGAGGTGGACGCCGCTGGAGCCGGTAGTCTTGATATTCTTCTTCATACTGCTTGCTTGAATAAAAAGTGGGAGCAGAACAACGGGTCCGCCCTGTTTTTATACAGTATTTGTGGAAGGGCGGGAAAGAAAATCTTCACGACTGCGCATGCGCGAAGGGATAAACCCATAGCGTGGCTTAGAGGACGAAGCCTATACGAAATAGAACCTGTTTTGATTCAGGAAACGGAGAGACAGGATACATTAGTTGTGTTCGTCAGCAGGCTGTCCTCTGTCTGAGGGACGGAAGCCTCGGACGTTGTTACAACTAAAATACATGTAAACCTGATCTCTTTCACAGAAAAATACATACAGTGCCTTGCGAAAGTATTCGGCCCCCTTGAACTTTTCGACCTTTTGCCACATTTCAGGCCTCAAACATAAAGATATAAAACTGTATTTTTTTGTGAAGAATCAACAACAAGTGGGACACAATCATGAAGTGGAACGAAATTTATTGGATATTTCAAACCTTTTAAACAAATAAAAAACTGAAATATTGGGCGTGCAAAATTATTCAGCCCCCTTAAGTTAATACTTTGTAGCGCCACCTTTTGCTGCGATTACATCTGTAAGTCACTTGGGGTATGTCTCTATCAGTTTTGCACATCGAGAGACTGACATTTTTGCCCATTCCTCCTTGCAAAACAGCTCGAGCTTAGTGAGGTTGGATGGAGAGCGTTTGTGAACAGCAGTTTTCAGTTCTTTCCACAGATTCTCGATTGGATTCAGGTCTGGACTTTGACTTGGCCATTCTAACACCTGGATATGTTTATTTGTGAACCATTCCATTGTAGATTTTGCTTTATGTTTTGGATCATTGTCTTGTTGGAAGACAAATCTCCGTCCCAGTCTCAGGTCTTTTCAGACAGACTACCAGGTGTTCTTCTCCAGAATGGTCCTGTATTTGGCTCCATCCATCTTCCCATCAATTTTAACCATCTTCCCTGTCCCTCCTGAAGAAAAGCAGGCCCAAACCATGATGCTGCCACCACCATGTTTGACAGTGGGGATGGTGTGTTCAGGGTGATGAGCTGTGTTGCTTTACGCCAAACATAACGTTTTGCATTGTTGCCAAAAAGTTCGATTTTGGTTTCATCTGACCACAGCACCTTCTTCCACATGTTTGGTGTGTCTCCCAGGTGGCTTTTGGCAAACTTTAAACGACACTTTTTATGGATATCTTTAAGAAATGGCTTTCTTCTTGCCACTCTTCCATAAAGGCCAGATTTGTGCAGTATACGACTGATTGTTGTCCTATGGACAGAGTCTCCCACCTCAGCTGTAGATCTCTGCAGTTCATCCAGAGTGATCATGGGCCTCTTGGCTGCATCTCTGATCAGTCTTCTCATTGTATGAGCTGAAAGTTTAGAGGGATGGCCGGGTCTTCGTAGATTTGTAGTGGTCTGATACTCCTTCCATTTCAATATTATCGCTTGCACAATGCTCCTTGGGATGTTTAAAGCTTGGGAAATCTTTTTGTATCCAAATCCGGCTTTAAACTTCTCCACAACAGTATCTCGGACCTGCCTGGTGTGTTCCTTGTTCTTCATGATGCTCTCTGCGCTTTACACGGACCTCTGAGACTATCACAGAGCAGGTGCATTTATACGGAGACTTGATTACACACAGGTGGATTCTATTTATCATCATTAGTCATTTAGGTCAACATTGGATTATTCAGAGATCCTCACTGAACTTCTGGAGAGAGTTTGCTGCACTGAAAGTAAAGGGGCTGAATAATTTTGCACGCCCACTTTTTCAGTTTTTTATTTGTTAAAAAAGTTTGAAATAGCCAATGAATTTCGTTCCACTTCATAATTGGGACCCACTGGTTGTTGATTCTTCACAAAAAATTACAGTTTTATATATTTATGTTTGAGGCCTGAAATGTGGCAAAAGGTCGAAACGTTCAAGGGGGCCGAATACTTTCGCAAGGCACTGTATAATCAGATTTCAAACATAACAATTGTGACCATACATTTGTGGGTGTACAGTGACCCACAAGCATACTGTACCTCACTTCTTTCTTTGTTTTTTTCAACTCTGTCATCACTGAGCTACAGTCTGCCGTCAAGGCTCTTGAGGGGGAGCAGACTGACCCTCTGAAGCTGCTTTACTGTCTAATTCTTTTAACTAGGTCAGTCTGCAATGGAGTCATCAACCCGCTGGCTATAAAACTGATGTGATCAAAGAGCTCATTGAAGGGCACATCAACCCGAGGCCCTACCTTGGCTACACATTTGAGGCCATATACTACAGAACTGAGCCTCTCCCCTGAAAATAGGAGAAATGTGCGGATGAGATGTGTGAGCTACACCATATTGTTGGCAAATTAGCTGAAGGCAAGACTCCCTGACAACATGTAGACATGGCAGCACATCTTCCTTTAACCCCTTGACGCCTGAATTTATTCACAATTATATAAACAAAATATTATGTGTGTTTCTGGCTCCAAACTGATGCTAAATTAAGTTGAGATTGTTAATTTGTCTATAGCATATGGAATAGATATAAATTTAGGTATGATGCAAATTAGCAGGCATTTTTAATAAAACACATAGTAGATTTCATTCATGTCACAAAGTTGTTAGAACTTCTAAACTAATTGACAAATACATGGATCTTGACAACGGCAAGAAAGAAAACACTCTCCTACTCCCTAACATTGACAGTAGTTTCTTTAGGGTTAGGGGTAGGTTTGGGTTAAAACGCAGCACCCAGAATGGATGCTGCGAGGGGCACGGGCACAAGGGGACCACTGGTGTGAATAAAACACTTTATAAAAACTCCTTAAAAAAACAGGTTCGGTTAAATAAAAAAGAAGATGGGGCTGTTTTTAAAAAAAACGACCAGATATTAAAAGGAGGTTAAAAGAACCACTGGAAAGGAAGGACAGCGGGAATTTAAAACTTTAAATAAAAGGTCAACTCCACAACTACTCCGGTGTCTCTCCCAGAGAAATATCAAGGTAAAAAAATAATAATAAAAAATAATAATAAAAAATAAAATAAAAACACCCACATGCCTACAAACATATATACAGTCATGTAATACAAAAAATTATAAAAAGCCTGGTGTCCCAATATAAAATAAACTCTATTACAATCTTAAAACCATGTTATTTAAATTAAAAAATTAAAAAATTAAATACTCTCTGCGTTACTTGCTCTTGAGGTTAAAAATATCCATACACATACCATTCAGAGTTAATAAGTGCTATGTTTAAAAGTGCTTTAAGAAGTAAAAAGTGCCACACAATAAATAACATAAATAATTTAAAAATATAAAAAAACATAAAAGCATAAAACCAATGGCATGTGTATAGTTATGCTAAAATCTTGAGGCAAGTAATTCAATTCGTAATAATAATACAATTTAAATAATAATAATAATAATAATAATAATAAATATAAACTATATATTAGCAACAGACAAAAAATCCAATTAAATTCTTAAAATGTAGATAAGACAGAATAAAAGTTATAAAAGGACAAACAAGGCATCTTCAAAATATTTATTAAAATTAATAAAATTAAAGTATTGGGTAGGACCTCCTCTGCAGGAATACATTAACCCCCCAAAAAAGAAAAGAATAGTCAAAATTGAGAAAAACATACCATAAAAGAAGTAAATATATAATTTTTTTTATTTTGCAATAAATAGTTATTAAATCATAAAACAATAAAAAGTAATTTACAATAGAAAGGGATGGAAAAAAACAAAGGAAAAGAAAAGAAAGGTCGGGTATAATGCGCTACAGAGGAGGTCCAGATAAAACCTGGGGAGAGAGGAGACCAGAGCAGTGGGAGAAAATATTTCTAAAAATACCTTGTAAAGCTTAGGTTAAAAAGAGAAGTGGATCCATTTTAATATTTTTCATTTAGACCCGTAGGGTCTATGGTTTTTAAAAGATGGATCCACTTCCTCTCCGCTGCCCGACGCTGAGCCGTGGTCCAGGCCTTGTTACTCTCCAGGCCCATGCTTTGAACATTTTGAGAACCATGGAGTTTAAAATGTGCATATAAAACAGTTGTGCCATCGCCTTTATTTAAAATATACTGGTGTTGTTTAATTCTTAAGTATAGTATAGTAGGTAACATATGTATAGTAGTACACTATAGTCTTTAGGGTTAGGGGTAGGGTTAGGGTTAGGTTTAATTTCGCTTCCGTGAACCAGATGTATCTCCCACTCCGACCGGTCCTACGAGAAACCAGTGCATGCAAAAGGTTCCGAGGTATGTATCGCATGTAAATAAACCGGCATTGGGGGGAATACACACGCTATCTCGCCTGCAGTCGGAATGGAAGGGGTTTGATGCAAATCAGCGACAGTCGGCGTTAAGGGGATAATGTGGTGGAGACACTGAGGCACAACACGAACCTGGCAGATATGTCCAAACTGGCCAGACCTTTGGGATACTGCCCTTCCGCCACTGACAAAGTCATCCAACAATGGAGGAATATCCACCTGCTAAAGTGGAAAGAAACGGAAAACACATTCTGCATCCTGCAATGAGGTTAAATGCTGAAGTACAGAGGCTTTTCAGTCTAATGAGGGTGGTGAAAACCAAACTCTGGAACCGCATGTCTCTGCAGACCCTCAGCTCTATTCTCTACATAAGATATGGCCTGAAACTGGCTAGGGATGCATGATTTGGGCATAACCTGCTAGGCAAAGTGCAACTGTTTAGAACCTGAGCTGGCTATTGATTCAAGTCATGTCCCTCAACCACTATACCTGAATCCACCATCCAACAGGAGGGAAGCATTGACGTCAACCTTGACATACTACACACACCTGTACATCCTTGTAAATACTGATTCATAAATATTTAACCCTAATCCAGGGTACCCCCAGGATTCTTCAAGTTAAATTTAAGACTTTTTAACCTTTGACGACCATATTATGAAAACTGTGTGGATTTTAAGCCAGAGAAAAGAATTATCAAGTAATATTACTTCAATTTTAATTAAACATTTTATTATAATGTTTAATACACAATAGCTTTGTGAGGTGTGTTTGTACTCAAATGACATAAATAAAATATTCAACACATTAAGAGCTCTTATGCTATGAAACTAAAAATACAAAATAAATAAGGTAATAAAAAATAAAACTTGTGCATTAAGAGGTGTTACAATTCCACAACATTACATATAAGATAATATGTAATGTAATATAATTGTTATGGTGTAGCAGGGAGGAGTAGGGAATGGTGGACCCAAAACGCAGAGGCAAGGCAGGTAGGCAGGCAGCAAGTTAGCGGTAGAGGATTTGTTTAAATAAGGTGTCCAAACAACAAAAGGGAGTCTCAAAAAGAAGCAGGCGAAAACTAAAGTCCAAAGGGAAGCAACAAAACAACTGAATAACAAAAACAAAGGAAATCCAGAAACAGAAACTACTGACCAAAACTCACGGACGAGAAGACTGGACTGAAAACTGTTGGGTATACACACACAATGATCTGACAAAAGAGAGTCCGGGGGAGGCAGAAAGTCACTGGGGGGAAAAGTCACTGGGGGCACAGCGAAGATCCTCAGGCGGCCGAAGGTGGAGCCCATCAGGCGACCGGGCAGGACATTGAGGACTCTGCGGCAGCTAGCGGCGAAGGAGAAGACCCTCAGGCGGCTGAACAGGTCGGCTGCGAAGGCGAAAGCAAGATCCTTCTGGAGGCGAAAACAGAGGCGAAACAGAGTCCCCTCTGGAGGCTGTCGGCGAAGTAAGATCCCCTCTGGGGGACAAACAGGACGAGGAAGACTCTCAGGTGGCCGTCGGCGAAGGAGATATCCCTCTGGCGGCCGTCGGCGAAGGCCCTTCCCAAGCCTTCCATGACTGTGCACAGCCCCCACCCCTCCTCCACACAGTTGCTACTAGCCAAGGAGGACACTGAGGTTTAAAAAACAGAAGAGGTAATTATCTTCACTTGAGTTTCTGCGTGAGAAAGTCGGCGGATGACACAATCTTCTGAACATAGCTGAGAAATACAGTGAGAGTTGGAGTGGAGATGATCGTCTTAATTAATTCTACCATAAAAATAAGTAGTCTACATAAAATTGGTTTCTTCCATTTAGTCCTCTTATGAATAACACGGATCGAAGATTTGTAGCTGTGTTTTAGTTGTTGATGGATGCTGTAGCCATTCCACTCCCTGCCCGGCCTGTTGAACTCCCTGTTGCTCTGTCAAAATAATAAAGAGACTACTGGTATGCACTGCATCTTGGCTGGTGGAATCACAAGCATTGTCTTGAGGGGCTGTGATTGCTGCCAGCGGCTGCGGCCCTGCCGAAAATGCAGCGCAGACGTACGTGCCTGGTGGAATTTAGAGGTGAGAACTACTTAAACATCAATGGAATATTGGTAGTGACCACAGTCATTCATACTTTGGAGGAAGTTGGACATTGCAACCTTTTCAGCTCAAAGGGTACTCACTTAATCTCATATTGAAGCTTATTTTAGTCAGGCTAATGCTTGTTTGAATATTTTAAGTAAAACTTTCCTGAATCAAGTAGAAATACCTCATATTAAGAATGGATATCTGACTAATTGATTTGTTAAGGCAGAAATTTTTTGCAGGGAGTGTATAATAGGAGAATAATAACTTCAGTATAAAGCTGTCAGGTGTGTTCTTCCCTCTACAATATACATTACATTGCTGTATCTTTCCAATGCAGTCAAAAAGGATAAAAAGGTAATGTGGATTCAGACCCACATGTGTGAGCCTTCATTTGGCTGCTACATATGACACTTTGGCTGGAGCACAAAATGGCTGCCATAGACTATTTTTCTCAGCAAAGAAATACATCCAACACTGTGCACATTCTAACAAGATTCATTTTGACAATATTATTTAAATTATAAGCAGCCTATCAAATGAGACTGTGTATCTAATTTCCATTTTTGTCTTAATCTGTTGTATTTTTAGCAGTGCAATTGTAAAATCTATTTTAGGCTGGATTCATCTTTAAATATAGCCTGTTTTATATCCAACTAAATTGAAAATCTGCAGTGTTCATTTTTAAATGCAGTTCTAAGATGCTAATCCCATAAAATAAAAACACAGTTTTGGTATATGGATTTCTGTTCTTGTTCTATTCTTGGTGAATTCTGTTACTATATAATCCACATGGCTTTTTGTGGGAGCTATGTAGCAGTACATTAGAGCATCTTCTGCACTTAAGCTAAAGGTGTGCATTGCCCTATATGTACTAACCAATTGTACTGATATGAAATTAGGTCAATGCTTCAATAAAACAATGCAATAGGCTAACATTAATGTGCACCGAGCAGTTTGGGGATTAGTCTCGAGACAAATTCAGTGGGTTTACCTTCCTCCTCACCCTCTTGTATCCCCACAATTTTGATGTGAGAGCGGGCCTCCAGGTCAAGCACCTTGGTATGAAGCTGGATGTTGTGTCCTGCCAAATCGGTGTATTTAGCTTCAAGTGCTAATATGCGGACGTCAAGGTCGCCAGTAGCTTGTTCCTGGTCCCCACACGGGCTTGCAGTTCAGCCTGCGAAACTGCAAGTGACTGAAACTTAGCCTCAAAGGCATCGAAACGCAGGGCAGGACTGACTCTGACACCCCTTGTGGTGGCAAATTTTATTTTAACCATTTGTTTAATGATATTAACCATTGGTTTAATGATTGTTTTATAACGTCACAAGATTTAGCTTCTTCATGTGTAGATTCAAAAGGCTCCAAGTGAAATAGTTGGCAACCGTGAACTATAGCCCAGTAGAATTATTTAGTTTCACTAGTTTGAACCTTCTCACATTGTTGACTTTTTAGCAGACGAAGTCGAGAAGGCCACAAACCGTATCTCTTTCTGTCTCCTGAGATAAGCAGGTGTTTAGTCTAATGTAGGAGACACTGGAGCAGAATGGAAGGTTGTAAAATCATCTGACTGTCTATGGTATTTTTTAGAAAAGTGGCAGCATGCTAAAGATATTTGAAGAGAGGTGGCTTAATGGAGTTTCTTCACTATAAGATGTTTTGATTTTTAGGTTTCTAGTTAGGAAAGACATTTTCAGATTTGTGTTTTCTCCATTTGCAAATGTAAATAAATACTCAAAGACCAAACTTTGGTTTAATTCTCAAACGGTCATTATTCGTTTTCATTTGATCATTGATATTTCTAAACGCTGCTGCTTCTTAGGAAAACTTCCACCACACCCTTTGGTTACACCCAAACACAAAACAAGACTTTCACGCATAGTGAATCACGCTGCCAAAATAACTGGCTCACCCCATGCTCCCCTATCTGAGCTGTACAGCCGCTCAATGATCAGGAAAGCCAACCTGATCACAGAGGACCCCTCTCACCCTCTCCATCACTCCTTCCAGCTATTACCGTCAGGCAGGCATTTTAGTGGCCCGGAAAAACATCTACAAGAAATCCTTCATCCCATCTGCAATAGCCATATTGAATAGCACAAAATGAACACCACAGTCAGCTGATACCTCAACACCCCATGTCTTGTTTTTATATGTCTGTATGACAATAAAGTACTATCTTATCTTATCTTATCTTTGCACAGCTCCTTACATAAGCTTTATCTGGAGGCATGTCCGGCCTGGTGGGAGAATCATTAGCAGGGTTGCAGCTACCGATGGTGCTAGCTCCAGCTCCGGTAGTCTGGCTGCAGGCGGATTTGGCTTTGCTGGAGATGTTCGGCTTCGGCATTTTGAACTTCCAATTTGATCGAATTCCTCATTTCCACAGCATGCGTAACGGCTGCGGACCGGCTCCGCTGCGTGTCTGCTGCATGCTCCGCCGTCCGTCAATACCCACCAGGTCCGGATTTGTTGCGGAACGGCTGCGGCCATGACTAACAGCTGTAGTCACGTAGAATATAACCACAAAACCAACAACAGTTAGTTTCCATCCAGATCAGTAGAGGGGAAACAGCTCTGGGCTGTTTTCAAGGTGTAGTGCAGGGAAATATGATCTGCCGTGAGCACGGTGTATTTTATTTTGAAAATTAACCGGATATTTATTTTGTTTCTGTGCTCGACTTCCTGTCCCGCACTATCTGCCGTGTGCTGAATTGCTGCGGAGCTCTCCGTCGTCTGTCAAAAATAGAAGCTCTGCATATCTGTTCCGGAGGGCTGCGGACTGACGGAATTGGTACGGAGTAGGGACGCAGACGTTCCGCAGTCTGTGGAAATACACACATTGACTTTAATGGAAACCTAATGACTCCGTCGACGTTCCGGAGACGTTCTGCAGACGTTATGCATCCAGTGGAAATTGCCGTTAAGGGAGGTATATGCACACACACTTGCGGTCTATGGGCAAAAAAGGACGCAGTATAAAGATGATTTTGTAAGTAGCGGAGAGGAGCACTGACTAAACACTAGCGCACCCCCACATCAGCTATAGTTGATGTTTTATTCCAGAACTCATTCACCTGTTCACATTCCCAGACCATATACAGGAAAGTTCCAGTTTGTTCAGGTTGACAGAAAGTGCAATAGGGAGTGGGAATAGCTTTCGAGACGTATCTCTTCTGAGCAGTCCAATATGTCCTATGACATATGTTGAAGTGGATCTGCTGGTGATTTGGGTTCTTGAAACAGTGGAAAATGTCCCAAACTGTCTCCCAATTAATTGTGTTCCCCTCAGGGCTCAGCTCTCACTTCCATTTCTTTACTATTAGGAGTTCTCCTATGGATACTTGCATCAGTTTAGCATAAATGTTGGACACTAATCCTCTCACTGGAAAATCAGCAAACCATTTAATGACTGGGCGGCCTCAAGACTATTTCCCCATGGCACTCCATAACATTTTAGGGCTGATCTTAAGCGAAGATAAAAGAAGAAGGATGTCCTGGGGACCTTATATATAAATACCTTTGTCACTCCACTAGTTACAAGCAAAGGGTTTGTTACCAGACATTAAGTGTGCATTGTGCCATATTGGGGTATTCAAATGACACTTATTGGTGTAGCGTAGTTGCTACTCCACCTGTTTAAAGTTGGTTAATGTGTTGGTGATAATAGGGCCATAGGGTAGCATACACTTTTTTGGACACACACCTGCAAAGGCAAGGTCTTGCAGTCTTAGACTTCCAGTGAGGTTTTGCTCTATTTCTCTCCATGGAACTGTAGATGAGGGGTCCATCCACACTCTGAGGGCCCATAGCTGAAAGGCTCTGTGATATATTTTAAAGTTGGGGAGGGCCAGGCCTGAGTTCAATGATACCTCACACAAGACTCTACATTTATGAAAGGGGGCGTGGCTTAAACATAGGGGCGGGCCAAAACATCACCAATGAAGAAGGAAGTCTTTTCTGAGTTCAATGATACCTCACACAAGGGTCTACATCAAACGGTTCAAATGTTATGAAAGGGGGCGTGGCCTGAGTGAGTGGGCGTGGATAAAGTATTGAGGGCGGCTCAGTATCACATGTAGACCACACATTATAAGTTATATGTAAATCGGATGATGGTTGTCATGTAGAGCGCATTTCCTGTTGCCAGCGGGGGGCGCTATGACCAAAAGCAAATTTTGGCAAGTAGACAACGTACACTCAAGTTACAACAACTTCTTTGTTCATCGCTAAACACTCAAAATGGCCACCACGCCATGCCCACACCGTCTGACGAAAAGTTTTTCTTTTAATAACGTTTGATCTTTAAGGTGTTTTAGGCATACTTCCTGTTGCCACTAGGGGGCTCTATGACTTTAAATAAATATCGGCCTTTATTTGTCCTCAGGGTTGGACTCTTATTAATCCTGAAAAGTTTCGAGCCAATTGGACAATGTACACTGAGTTACACCCACTTCCTGTTTTGATGGCGAAACGCACAAAATGGCCACACCCTATGACGAAAAGTTTTTCTTTTAACAACTTTTCATCTTTAACGTCTTAAGATGGCACAGACCAAATTTGAAGTTGATCGGATGACATCTCTAGTAGGAGTTCGTTAAAGTATGACGTGGCCAAAATTGCACTCATTTCGAATTTGAAATCAAAATGGCGGACTTCCTGTTGGGTTGAAGGTATGGCTCCAATGACGTTTTTTGTACATCTTGACATGTTACATATGTGTACCAAGGTTCGTGAGTCTACGTTAAACACACTGCAGGGGCTCAATTTCTTTTAACTTTCTAGGGTGCGCCAGCGAGCCATTTTTGTACGCTTATTCCGGAAACCCTTAAAATACGTAGATTTTCACCAGACTTGATGCGACCGCCAATTTTGGTGAGTTTCGGACTATGGTAAGCCCCTCAAAAAGGCAATTAATTTGCCGAAAAAAGAAAGAAAAAGAAAAATTAAAGCTGCGAGCAGCGATGGATGGGCCCTCGCGCCTCTGCGCGCGTCGGGGTTACCGGCGGACGCCACTCCTTGTGACCGTGCAAAATTTGGTACTCAGACACCGCAAATCATCACCAATGACAAGGGAACTCCCTGCCGAGTTCAACGATACCTCACACAAGACTCTGCGTCATACGGTTATTTAGCTGTGAAAAGGGGCGTGGATAAAGCATAGGGGGCGGGTCAAACCATCACCAATTAAAAAGGAACTCTCTGCTGAGTTCAATGATATGTCACACAAGAGTCTACATCAAACGGGTCATTAGTTATAAAAGGGGCGTGGCTTAAATATAGGGGCGTGGTCAAACCATCACCAATGAAGAAGGAAGTCTCTGCTGAGTTCAATATCTCACACAAAACTCTACCTTAGATGGATCAGCATTTATGAAAGGGGTCGTGGCTTAAACATAGGGGGCGGGCCAAACCATAACCAATGAATAAGGACCTCACACAAGGGTATACCTTAAACGGTTCAAATGTTATGAAAGGGGACGTGGCCTGAGTAAGTGGGCGTGGTTAAAGTATAGGGGGCGGCTCAGTATCACATGTTGACCACACATAAGTTTCATGTAATTCGGATGATGTTTGTAATATAAGGCGCATTTCCTGTTGCAAGCGGGGGGCGCTATGACCAAAAGTCCATTTTGGCCTGTAGGTGTCCTCAGGCCTGGACCCTTGTCAATCGTGACAAATTTCGGGCAGATAGGACAATGTACACTCAAGTTACAACAACTTCTTTGTTCATCGCTAAACACTCAAAATTCTTTTAACAACTTTTCATCTTTAAGGTGTTGGGATGGTACAGACCAAGTTTGAAGTTGGCGGACTTCCTGTTGGGTTTACGGTATGGCTCCAATGACGGTTTTTGTACGTCTTGACAAATGTTTACCAAGTTTCGTGAGTCTACGTTAAATGCACTGCAGGGGCTCAATTTTTTTAACTTTGTAGGGGGCGCTAGCGAGCCATTTTTGGGCAACTATTCGCGAAACCCTTAAAATACGTAAATTATCACCAGACTTGATGCGACCGCCAAATTTGGTGAGTTTTTGAATATGTTAAGCCCCTCAAAAAGGCAATTCATTTGACGAAATAATAATTCCTTCGGTTTCAATAGGGCCTTCGCCGCTGTCTGCGCTCGGGCCCTAATAGTTCCTTCAGTTTCAATAGGACCTTCGCCGCTGTCGGCGCTCGGGCCCTAATAATAATTCCTTCAGTTTCAATAGGGCTTTCGCCGCTGTCGGCGCTCGGGCCCTAATAATTCCTTCAGTTTCAATAGGGCCTTCGCCGCTGTCGGCGCTTGAGCCCTAACTAGAACTGCAAGCAGTTATGATGGGGCCCAAGCCTCCAATGCCAGTCGCCCCCGACGCACCGGGGAGCTGCGCCAGTCACCCTCAATGACCCGGGGAGCTGCACCAATGCGGAACCTGAAGCATTACGTAGGGGGGGGGGGGGCAAACATTGGTGAATATCGAGAGGTTTGATGCACAAGGTCTGTGGTACTCTGCCATTGCAAATGTAGTGGTTAACAGATCATTTCCATGTATATACAGACTACCTTTAACAATTCTCTACAATAAACCAACTTCTTAACCCCCCTGACCACAGGGGACAGCAGAGAGAAATGAGAGAGTGACTGAGAGTGTGGAGGGGGGGAGGCAGGTGTGGTGGTTGAAAGAGCAGGGGAAGAAGTCAGGTTGTTGTAAATGGTGTCATAGGCTCCGATTGATGTTTTCCTCCGTGGGTGCTCATAGGCGCACGCCGTTAAAAAAAAAAAAAGTAGTCAAAAGTTGTATGCATTTCAGAACCTTAGGAAATGGACAGCAACCAACACAAACACACGCGCCTATTAACTCGATAAAAAAGCCGTAAAGTAGGCTTTCAACTCAGGACAGCGCCACTTCTCACAAATACGGATAGGATTGGAGATGAGAAGTTTAACTGACACGTAACCGCGATCAGCTTTGTGGAAAATTAAGAATCAATGCCACCAACATAACCAGTCACACTATGACAAACTCTCCACTTAGCACCAACTGCAATGTTTAATTTTAAATGAATGTAGCCTACTGGTAGTCTGGCACACGTGGGTGGTCAGTATTTTCCGTGGGTGCTCGAGCTCCGGAGCACACATGGTATCATCGCCTATGAATCGTGTTGATTTGGATTGAAAAAGTGAGAGAAAAGAGTTGCATTTGTCCACTCTGAAGGTTGTCAGGCGGGTTAAGAAGTTTGTTTATTGTAGAAAACCAGGGGAGCACGTGAAAGCAAAAACCAAAATGTAATGGTAGGAGGCAAACATCAGTAAATATTGAGAAGTGTGAGCTGCAACATCTGTGGTACATTCCCATTGCAAATATCCCATTAACATTGATTGAGTAAAAGGAACAAAACTCGTCTACGTTTATTATAGCGCCCCCTAATGGCCGATCTTCGCCAAATTTCGTACAGAGCCTCAGAGCGGCATGCCGAACGAGCATCACAAGTTTTGTGTTAATTGCTTTTACTGTGGCAGAGATATTGCAATTGCAAATTTCCTATTTAAATGCATTGAGTTATTGGCCGAAACAAATAAACGTTGCTTATAGAGCCCCCTAAAGACCGATCTTCGCCAAAGGGCATTTTAGTGGGATGGTGAACAAGGATCTCAAGTTCTTTACTGATAACATTTAATTTGGCCAAGATATGATATATGTGTGTGGTAGCTAGCTAGGAAAATTAGTTTGGTCGTCAAATGTGCATACTTTAACAGCAAAATTCTTTGTACAACTTTTGGTCAGGTCTATCTGGAGATGCTATCTACAAGGTTTAGTGCAGATCGGGCGCACGGCCTAGGACGAGTTCGAAAAAGTTGGAAGGCCCTATTGAAACTGGAGGAATTATTATTATTAGGGCCCGAACGCCGACAGCAGCTAAGGCCCTATTGAAACTGAAGGAATTATTATAACACCAAATGCTACCTCGTTCTCAATAGCAAAGCACTGCTACAACACACACAAGTTCACCATAATCTACAAAATAACTACTTACATGTGCGCCCTCATTTAGAAGTCTCCCAGCTAATCCTGCCTTGTAACTGACCAAAGTTGGAGAAATAGGCTTTCTTTTACTGTCTCTACAGCAGAGTTAGCTAGCTGACATGATCTACATCTGAGCAACTGCGCATGTGCGAGTGCAATCAAAGATAGTACAGAAGAAGAAGAAGAAAAGAGGTCTCACTCTGTAGCTAAAACAGAAACCAGGTGAAAAGAGGATCTGCAGCAGTGAGAGAGAGCTGTGCAGTACAACAAAAATATGGTGTTTTTGAAAATTAAACCTTGTAAACCTATTCTGGTACAACCTTAAAATACAATTATGAACCTGAAAATGAGCATAATATGGGCGCTTTAAAAAAATGTAGCCCCTGCAATGCGTTTAACGTAGACTCACAAAAGTTGGTACACATATGTAACATGTCAAGATGTACAACAAACGTCATTGGAGCCATACCCTAAACCCAACAGAAAGTCCGCCATATGGATTTCAATGTTCGAAATTTGTGCGATTTTGGCCATTTCCACATGTCGTACTTTAATGAACTCCTCCTAGAGATTTCATCTGATCAACTTCAAATTTGGTCTGTGCCATCTTAGGACATAAAAGATGAAAAGTTGTTAAAAGAAAAACTTTTCGTCAAAGACCGTGGCCGTTTTGTGTGTTTCGCCATCAAAAGGAAGTGGGTGTAACTCGAGTGTACGTTGTCAAACTGGCTCGAAACTTTTCAGGATTCATAAGAGTCCAACCTTGACGACAAATAAAGGCCGATATTTACTTAAAGTCATAGCGCCCCCTAGTGGCAACAGGAAGTAGGCCTAAAAGTCAAGGTGCTATACTTTAACGAACTCCTCCTAGCGATTTCAACCGATGGACTTCAAACTTGGTCTGTACCATCTCAACACCTTAAAGATGAAAAGTTATTAAAAGAAAAACTTTCGTCGAGCCGGTGTGGGTATGGCGTGGCGGCCATTTTGAGTGTTTAGCGATGAAAAAAGAAGTTGTTGTAACTTGAGTGTACGTTGTCGTATCTGCCCGAAATTTCTCACGATTGACAAGGGTCCAGGCCTGAGGACACCTACAGGCCAAAATTGACTTTTGGTCATAGCGCAACAGGAAATGCGCCTTATATGACAAACATCATCAGATTTACATGAAACTCAGTATGTGTGGTCAACATGTGATACTGAGCCGCCCCCTGTAATATGATCACGCACACTTACTCAGGCCATGCCCCTTTTCATAACATTTGAACCGTTTAAGGTAGTCTTGTGTGAAGTGTCATTGAACTCAGCAGAGAGTTCCTTCTTCATTGGTGATGGTTTGGCCCGCCCCCTATGCTTAAGCCACGCCCCCTTTCATACCATTTCAACCGTTTAAGGCAGGGGTCTCAAACACAATATACCTGGGGGCCGCTGGAGGCAGAGTCTGGGTGAGGCTAGGCTGCATCAGGTTTTCCACAAGAAAAGCTTTGTTAAAAAAATTCCAATCTTCTCAAATCTCTTTATTTTTATTATTTATATTCTTTTATCCTGCCGCGTACGCATCACTTTGTGACACACCGTACACCCGACATTCGAAAACCATACATCTACGTGTTCGCTGGATCCAACTGAATCACGTGATATAGGCCACTCCCATTTCTGCCTAGACTTTTATGCATGAAAAATCGTGATTTATCAAAAACCTACTTTTTCGAACTCCTCCTAGACCGTGTGACCGATCTGCACGAAACTTGGACCGTAGCATCTCCAGACTGACCTGACTACAAATTATAAAAATAATTTTTACACGTTAAAAATTGCGCATATAACGCACAAATTAATTTGTGTAGCTAACTATGAAAACACCAACTTTGCCATATCTCGGCCAAAATAAATGATATCAACGCCAATCTTTAGATTCTTCTTTGCCATGACCCTCTGGAGGTCCCCCACGTGTGTTACGAAAATTAGTCACTAGGGGGCGCTACAAGTACAAAAAGTTTATATCTCATGAACGGCTCATCCAATTTATACAAAATTTGATGGGTACCACCGAGGGCCACTCCTGAGTACAAAATTTATAAAAGATCGGCCATTAGGGGGTGATATAGTCAACATAGACCAGTTTGTGCCTTTTAACCCCTTCTGAGGTTGAGCATGTTGTATACAACGCCAAACGGCACTTCTGATTCATAACTTTATAATTATAAATAGTAGAAACTTAGGATCTTTTGGAGGTAAAAGGTAACAGTTCCCCCTTTCTGCTGATTTGTTGATCTGTTTTTGTTGTCTTCCTAGCCCTTACAGAAGGTTTTGCATCCAGCCTAGAAGTCCAGAGTTTTTCGGGTCTTTGTGCAATTAATCCATATGCATACATACTGCCATGACTTCAAATATATAGAACTGTAGATGTCATGCTCGTTCGGCATGCCGCTCTGAGGCTCTGTACCAAATTTGGCGAAGATCGCCATTAGTGTGCGCTGAATCTAACGTAGACCAGTCTTGGCCCTTCTACTCAATCAATGTTAATGGGATATTTGCAACGGCAGAGTACCGCAGACCTAGCCTTGCTCCTTTGATTTTCCAGCTCAGTCTATTAGTGGTGAAGGAGTTGGCTAAGGCAAACGCTAGGTGCTATTGCTAATAGCCTTGCATGATAGCCTTGACAGTCTCCCCTCTTGTTGCACACACACACTGCCTTCAAGGATGTTAACGCTTGTCAATGGAGAGAGGCCAGATTCTCTGTACAAATTAAATGTATGAGAGTCTGGTAGGACCAGGCTACTGCACACCTTGTGGATCACACCTCTCAATATTCACCAACGTTTGCCTCCCCACGTAATGCTTTAGGTCCTGCTTTGGCTCAGCTCCACGGGTCACCGGGTGCGACTGTCGCAGCTCCCCGGGGCGACGGGGGCGACTGGCATTGGAGGCTTGGGCCCCGTCATAACTGCTTGCAGTTCTAGTTCAATTTTTGTTTCTCTGTTCTGTGCACCATCTGATATTACCTGGCACATATTGTGGAATTTGTTCTGTATGTCTGAATGATAAATGGTGCTAATAAGAAATGTATCTAAAAAAAAAAGGCCCAAGTAATGAAATTCATTGTGCTTTTATATTGAAAAAAAGAGCATCTATTGGACTCAGAAAATAATGAAAATGCTTCACAAAGCTTCATTTGGGCATCACTACGAATCAAATTAGTTAAAGTTGCTGTAGGTAGGATTACGAAAATCCATGATTTAGCCAATAAATGTCGACAACTTCACAGTCCCTCCCCCCTTTCATCTAAAGCCCAAAACGGTCTCCCAAGCCCTTCCCCCCACAAGGGAGAATGAATGCATGTGCATGAGCAGTGATTGACATGCAGTTAGACACCCCCCCCGGCCCTGATTGGTTTATCTTAAAATACAATCAGCAGTTAATTTGTTTAAGAAGCATGAATCACATACTAGGAAGAAGGTGACCAGTAGAGAAACTACAGTTCTGCCATAATTGCAAAACTCGGATTGTGCACAAAGGCGGGCTTGCTTGGTTGTTTCGGGGAATAATTGTAAAGATTTACAAAAAAATATGTTTAATGTTATAGCATTCATTATCTAACTGGGACGTTTTGGGACAGATTGTGGCAGGATTGCTGTGGATGAAGTAACATTACACAGGTCTATACACTGGGAAGAGCAAATTACATTTAAGCATGTATCCAGCTAATTTAAGTAGCTCATTTTTTTTTTAAGATAATCTTTTGGCCATTTTGGCCTTTAAATGAAAGATTTGTAGACCGGAATGGGGGAGAGAGATTGTGAAGACCTGCAGCAAAGGGCCAAAGGTTGGACTTGAACCCTGGACCACTGCTGTACATGGGGCGCACATTCTACCAGGTGAGCTACCAGGGCGCCCCTTAATAGCTCACTTTACTGCATTGTGTGAACAGTTCCAAAGTATTTAGAATACATTACTTAAATTGAGTAATGTAATTGAATATGGTAACATTTTACAGCATGAATATAGTAATCTGTAGGAGTATGTTTTAAAAGTAACCCTCCCAACACTGTTTATCAGGCAAAACATTATGTCTTATATTATTGTAAATTGAATAGTTTGAAGTTTTGTTTGTATACAGTAAATATGAGGATATAAGGGGAATAAACACAAAAAGCCTTCTCACTTATGGCATGTATACAGTAGAAATCAGACTACAACCCCTGGCTGAGTTCAAGGGAGGTTACTGCTTTGTACTGAAGAGAACAAAACAAGTATGCTGTCAAGCTGCTTTCTGTAGTGTAGGGTTTGCCTCCAGCTGTGTGTTGTGTGAGAGAGACTGTACATGACAATAAACCTCTTTGTATGGAACAAAGAGAAGAATGAGAGAAAGACGTGACTACAGTCCTGGGATGGAATGTAACTAAGTACTTTACTTTCCATTTTATGTTACTTTATACCTCTACTCAGGGTGCGATTTTCTGCCTCTGCCAAATTATTTTTCTCCCTTGTGGGGACAAAATGTACCCCCCCCCCCCAAAGTGAACTTCACCAATAGACAGGGGCTGGGGGTGCTGTAGCTACCCCTAGGATTCTCATAACACCCTCTTAGCACCCCCAAGAAATTGCTGTGGTTTATTTATAAAGAAATATTTTCTTTATTGTGTAAATACTATAATTTATATTTGAAAAATTAATAAATACATTAATAAAACAAACCAATTATTTGCAGACTAAAAAACAGGAAGCAAACAGGTGATACTATTCGGCCAATGGGCGCAGCACACATTAAACTGGTGCTACTTACAACCGGTGGAACTTCTGTGTAGTAGCTTGGCAAATAGCTTTCTGTCTTTTGGCTTGCAGAACCTCCAACAATCACAAGGGCCCTCATTTATGAAACGTGCGTACCACCTAAAACAGGCGTAGGACGGGCGTATGCCGATTCCTACGCAAAGCTCAGCATTTATCAATTTGAATGTGAGCGTAGGCTGCGATTAAATCTCACGTCTGGTCTGAACTCGTGTACGCAAGTTTTCGAGTCAGTGTGGAATTGCGGTGCAGCATATAATCATTTTAACAGGAGAAGGAGAAGTCATCAGTTGATCGGTTGGGGGGGCGGAGGACACGCGCTCTTCCTCACAGCTGTTGCCTCGTTCTGACTCATGAAAAAAACACGAGTAAAAAGACACTGCATAATCCGCTACTGTGTATTTATTTAAATATTGGTACACCATGTAGGCCTAACTGTACGTACACACCGCCGCTGACTTGAGCTGCAAAGAAGCTCTGGCCGCCCTGTCAAGGATGCTTGTCAAAAAGTACAGGGAAGCTTATTGACGCTTTGGCCGCTCTGACGTGGCAGCATTCTTCGATCGTGTTCAACACACAATTGAAGAAAAAGCACAAGCAGCCACTGCACGGCCAATACATTGACACTAGAAACCTTTTATAAATGACATATATAATGACAGAATTTGTATTGTTTGTTGGTCGCAGCACTGTCTGTCAGCTGTTAGCACGCTCGTTAGCCGCTGAACCGCAGCAGAATGCAGGCAGAGTGAGCAGCTGCCAGCTGTTGACCCATGCAGGACTTCACTGCGAGTGGACTGTTTAGAGACGAGGTGACCGGCAGGTAAAGTTAACTGGTCCCTATATGCAAACAACGTCATATCATAAATGATAGGGAACCCAGCAATGGCGATTATGAGCTTTTCCTCCATTTTCACGGAACTAATGTTTTGGTAGGAACGAAAGTTTACATCGTATGTTTCTCCAGAATCAGCCAGCGCGAAGGACATCTATATTCCGATTGGTTGCTGGCGTTTGACGCTGCTTGCCGCTGAACCGCGTCATAGCTCATTACCATAAAGTTGACCAAAGTTCAACTTTCTGATTGACGCTATGGTCGCTAAAAACGCCCAAAATGTGACGCCGACAGATTTCCCACTCCTTGCAGCTGAGAGAAACCAGCTTCCATTGAAAATGAATGACTTCCGGTAACTTTAGAAGCTCAAGTCGGCGGCGGTGTGTACGTACAGTAAGAGATTGCAGCCTGTCGTAAGATGATTTCTGCACTCATATCTGCGCTGGTTCCTATGTTAGGTTGATAAATGAGGGGGCCAATGCTACTACTGGCATGACTACTTTGATGTACAGTAGTTGAACTGGGATTTTGGTTTAGGGTTAATATCATCAAACACAGCAGTTGTAAAGACAACATCAGGCATCTTAGGAGGGCAAACCACCTGTTCCTTGTCAAGCTGCTAGATGACAATTTGCATGTGCCAGATGTACGGCATCACTTTTACTGTCCCACAGTCCTCAGTGATGCACCGATATCATCACAGAACGAAAGAAGGACATCCCTCCACTTGGTCTGAGCTTGCAGGTCCGGGATCTGAGCAAAGATCCTTTCCTTCAATCTTGTAGTGTTCACTCTAGCATCAAGTCTAAAGCCAAGCTGCTCCATCCTTGACCTGTACAGATGAGCCAGATCAGCCAGCTTGAAGATGACGAGCTGTCATTAAGGTGTGCTTCCTCGATGTATTATATTTAACAATTTCAAACTATCCATCACTTTATTTAACCTTAACTTTATTCATCTCAGAACACTATGTAATTTTAATTACTTTCTCAGTTCACTGCATATGGTGTGCCACGCCACCAGAATTGATGTCCTAACCACAGAATCTATATTTTGTAGGGATGCACCGATTGGGAAATTCTGGGCCGATACCGATACCGACGTTTAACATAACAACTTGCCGATGTTTTTTCTTTTTGTTATTTATTCCTTCTTTTGTGCCACGGAAACATACAAGTCTTTCGGCTCTTGATCTCACTATCCTAGAATGAGCACAAATTCAATCAGACCAATTTATGAAACAAAAACAACCTTTAATGTCACTTTCTGGTTGACATTAGTTATAACCTTATTTATGACGTTATTATTATTATTTATAAGTTCTTTTCTGAAAAATAACATTCAAAAACCTTTGACTGCTAACTAATCAATGAAAAGATTGATTCAGTACATTGCCCAACAAAATTATTTGAGTGGTTTTAGCCTGATAAACAAAAACTTACTCAATGAGATTATTTTCATGGCCCAATAAAAAATATTTTTCTGATAAATAAAAAAAAATACGTCTAGCAGCATGCTAATGCCTAGTATTAGTTCCTAGCATTATCTCTCACGACAGCATGCACTCTTTTTGTCGATTTTCCATGTCTGGAACATTTTCTCAAATGCCTCCGAGATGGCAGATGCTGAGTGGGTACCTGCGAACTCCTGGGAGTGCAACACTGCCTTCACCAGGTTGAAGTCCTTATCAATCCACTGTGCCGTGAGGCTAAGCATGCTCACAGGGCTTACATCTGAACTCCATATATCTGTGGTGAAACTGATTGCAGCGATGTCGCAAGCCAGTAGCTCATGAATGTGCGTGACCCTTCATCAGACTCCGAAAACCCACGTCCTCCACTACAGAGAAAGGCTGGTCATCTAAAGCGATGAACTCCATCACCTTGTTTGTTATTTGTTTCGCTTTGGCGCTGTCTGGAGGCAGCTGTTTGGCTTTCTCAAACGCCGTGTGAATTGAGGTCTGAGTCTTACCGGGGGTTTGCGCTTTCTTGGCGATTTCATTTTTCCGTTTTTGGTCAGCTTGCAGGTAATCGCCGTACACCGCCTCGTGCCTGCTTCTCAAATGTCCAATGAGATTTGTTGTGTTAAATGACTTTCTAACAGCCCCCCCTCTTGAAATTTCAATGGAACACGTATTGCAAACGACAAAACGCTGATCTTTCTCTGAAACTGTAAAATATTGCCACACGACCGCCATCTTCTTTGTTTAATCTAAGTTACTGAGGAGAGTGCGCGGGTGCCCTCTTCCGTCTTGGTATCTCCCCCCGCCCAAATAAAAAGAGGGAAAAAAAATGTCTCCTGAGCACAGCGTTCATGACACATATAATCATCGGCGAATGTCATTTTTATTTCCCGATGGCCGATGGCAGTTAACGAGGCAAATATCGCCCGTTACCGATGTTCAGCCGATGCATCGGTGCATCCCTAATTAAAATGCAAAGAAACAATATAAGAACACAAACCAAACAAGCCCCAAAATATCGCCAAAGGAAGAGCATACTGTACCTATGACTTCAAAAGCCACTGTTGCATGTTCAGCAATGGGTTTGGTGGCTGTAATAAAAGATATGCTCTCACACAATTGGCAAAAACTTACTGCATTACAAAAAAAAAAAACAGGGTGACTCATAGTTGATAGTTATTAGAAGTTTAGTTTCTTGTCTACTGTCCTCACAGGGATATTCAGATTCACAATACTTACCTTTTTTGGAAGGAATTTGAGACCTTGGGGGTTGACCTGGTCTTTTAAAAATTATGTCCCCACCACTATCCCTTGTCTGCCATTCCACTGGAGATGGAAAGGATGTCCCCTCTTTTTCTTGTTTTCTCTAAAGACAATAACTTGCTGTTAACAACTTTACTTAGAAATACAAACTTAAACAAAGTACAAAGAAATCCATACAAAAGTCCTTATAGGCAAGTTCCCCCTCTCAAGGGCCACCTAGTCAGTTATTGGGCAGTTATTTTCCTATTCAAGTGAATGGGGAGGTTTACAGCAAGGAGCGGGATATTTGTGAATTACTGCCATATTAGTGTTACAAACTAACGCCATGCATTTCTATGGAGGATTCTTTAAGTGCTGTGTCTCCTCATTACAAAGTCTCTGTCCATACTCACAGCAGCTGCCTCAAACTCTTCTATTAGCCGCTGGCCAGCCTTAATTGCCTCCTCAAAGTCCGCAACTTCTGACATTTCTGCAAGATTTTCAAGTTTCAAATGCAAAAATAGTAAGTGTTACAGTGGATGATGGTCAAGCACTACAAACCATCCTCATGAAGGAAGAGGCCAAAATACCTGACATGGAAGTAGGGTATTTCAAGAGAGAAACAAAATACATGATTTGTACTTGTTTGCTCTTAAGTGGGTATAGTAGTATCATCAAAGTAACTCTGTTACTATGCAGAAAAATGATAACGACCAGCACAATGTCGGCCCCCATGAGGTCTCCTTCCAATAAATCTAGCTGTTTAACTATTTTTCCAATATTAATGCATACAATACATATATTAATGCATGTATATATATATATATATATATATATATATATATATGTATAAAATATATATATAATAATAATAATAATAATAATAATAATAATAGGTCTAATTCCAACAAATCTGACCCACTGCTTAATATCAGTTTGACACCCCTGGTGTAGGCTGTTTATTTATTTTTCCCTTAATGGTATATTAATTCATACAATACATAATTCATGCATATAATACAGGACTATGTGTAATGCATATAGTCTGTATCGCTGTACAGAGGGTACCAAGACTGCTGTCAGCTGTTGTGAAATAAAGCCTCATTTACATATCAGTTTGGTACACAATATTACAATCTGAAATTGGAGGCAGAAATAGTTCTGCTTCCAATTTCATCATTCTCAAACTGTTTTTGATATTGTAATGATCACATGGAGTCAGGAGATATCTTTGGCATCAATGCCGTTTATTAACATAAACAGGACGTCAGGGCTTATTTGGGCACAAAACTGAGATAAAACTGAGGGCAAAGATGACAGACAGTGTGTGTGGGGGGTTGTGTGATGTGGTGGGGGGTATTGTGATGTGGTGGGGGGTGCACCTGTGTGTGTATGTGTAAGTGTGTGTGTGGGGTGAGTGAGTGAGTGAGTGTGTGTGTATGTGTGTGTGTGTGTGTGTGTGTGTGTGTGTGTGCGTGTAATGGTGTGGGTGTGCGAAGGGGGTATGGTGTAATGGTGTGTGTGTGTGTGTGTGTGTGTGTGTGTGTGTGTGTGTGTGTGTGCGTGTGTGTGTGTCACAACCTGTGTGAGGAGGGTGTACCTGTGTGAGGGGGTTTTGGACATACAATAAAGTTTAGAAAATACGTTTAAAAGGTCAGGGGGTGCATAGTAACAGCAGCATGTATAGCCCTTGCAGAGATTTGTTTACTTGTTCAGAGAGAGTTCAGCATTTCAGTTCAGTTTATGTGGGAGTCAACAGCGTGTTGATGAGCTGGATGTGTGAGGGAAAAGGCTCTCACACAACCTAGATGTTTTGGGTTTTGATTCAGCAATAGCGTCTAAAGGCCGGGACACATCAGGCCGATTATCGGCCATCTGACAGTCTGGCGAGGTCAGTGACTCGAGTCTGTTTGGTGTGTCCCATGCCGTCGTCCGTCTGAGGGGCTGTCGGCGTTCATTTTGGCCGACCTGACATGTTCAGTCGGCGGCAGGGAAGTCGGGACTCACCCGGAAATGACAAGCAGAATGAGGTAACTACAGTCTCTCAAAATCTGATGAAAATCTTTTAAACTGACCTTTGTTGAGCTGAAATGAAGACAGATTCAGCAACTGCATGGCCTATTTCTCGCTTAAAATGTTTTCAGAAACACGTTTCAGTGAACTATTTTAGTATAATATGAGATCGTATTCTGAACGGCCGCCATGACAGTCTGGCTTTGAATTTCTGGAGAAAACAAACCCATGTGACGCGTTCGTCCAATCAGCTGCCGGTTTTCATTTCTTGGGCAACATTACAGATTAGCGCCACCTGCTGATACGCGACTGATCATATCGACGGGGTTTTCTGTCAACGGTCGCCCGTCGGCTATATGTGTCTACACCATAACAGATAGCAGTAGTGTGTACTGTGAAGAGTCCATGTGAGGTGTGGGAATGGTTCTTCACAACGGTTGAAGCTGATGTAGCATGTCACTGCTCTTCAATGGCCTACGCAGTCACAGCTGTTAGAGGACACTCTTTGTTTCCGATTGTGGCCCAGTCCCACTGGCATGGCTGCGGTTTGCAGGGATGGTAGCTGAAATGTCTCTCACCACAAACACCTAGAGGACTTTGGTCTTGTTTGGGGTCTTGGCTTTCTTGGATGGAGGCATGAGCAGTCTTCTGGACTCATATTGTCTATAATTTCCATGCCCAGGTGCAGCTGCTGTCTGGCACACGTGCACAGTATGCACTTTACCAATCAATTTTAGCCAGTCATCTTGAATACCAGTCAGCCAAAACTGGACCGTTGAGAAGCACTGACATGCCCCTTCAGCTCAGCTTAGCTCAGCTGATCAAATGACAATGTGTGTTGCCCAGGTTTACGGTCTTGCCTTTGAATGCCGGGGAATATAGTAATACATTCGAGGAATATGATGGAGCAGCACTCAGCATGGTTCTCCATCTAGGATGTAGATACGGATCCAGCCGTCAAAGTTGTAGATGTTCAGGGGTAAGAGAGGTGATAACTGCTGAAGATGACAGTCCTCTTGCTTTGTGACCCTCTCTTAAGTTACATATAGGTTGAGGTTGATGAGCTGCCAGGGCTGGACAGTTTTGTGTTAAATGTAAACTTCTCCACACCAGTAGCCACCTTCTGCTCGCTTTCAGCTCATTTGGACTCTCGCCAGCGGTGTAGCTGGGAACTTGTGGCAGCTTCGCGGTGGCTTTGGTTTAACCTCACATGAAACAAGCACAAAAAGACATAAACACTCACTTTGAGCTGCACACAGTACAGTATGGTCACCAATACCAATTTACTTATAATATTAATTTACTTATTATTCACTTGCACAACATTTATTATATATCATAAGCTACATCTTATACAGATCTCCACCTTCTCTTCCCCTCTTTACACACACACACACACACCACACACACACACACACAAACACACAAACAAGAGGGTGCAGCTTCTCTGTCAGAAACCCTGGCTGTCAGTAGCCAATACTGCATGATGAACTATAGGCCATAACTTTAGGCACAGCTTTCACTTTATTCAGTGAAGCTATGTGAAGCTATGTTAAAAGTTGTGCTTCATAAATAAATTTGACTTACTCTACCTACTATGGGCTAAAGCATTGTGTATTCTCCCAAGTTACAACATAAAATGACTGTAGTCTTTATCGCTAACACAGTTGTACAACTGTTATGCAATGTATACAGAGCTATCGTTATATTACTGTGTGTACACATCAACGTTTTGGAAGTTGTTATTTTAATCTGTTAAAATACAATATTGGTGATTTGGTTCAAAAATTATTTCGTAGCTGATCGTTTCGTAAAAAACTATGATAAAACATGTAATTAACTATTCCTGTCTTACCTGGTAGATCCCATTAAAAGAGAATGGTAGATCGCACAATCTCTGGCAGTAGACTACAGTGAAGTCATGCAGTGAAGTATGCTGATCTACAGTAGGCTATTTCTCGCGATACGAGAACTAACTGTTTTGCCGCTTCAAATAAATGTAACAACCTTACATTTTCTCGCCATGCTATTTTGTAAGGCTGTTACATTTTTAGTAGGAGACTGGGATGATCAGTGACAGGCTACAGCTACTAGCTAACTTTACCTCGGCACACAGACTGTACTATCAACACTGCTCAAATTTCAGAATAAGCCTGCAAGGAAGGTCCATGGTTATAGTGCACTAGAAGCCCGATTTTATGTGGCCAGGTTTAGAATCCTGTTAAATTTTTAAATAAAAAGACCTAAATGGGGCGACAGAATACGTTTCTGTGAGGAACAAAGGCGGGAATAAGTCTTTTTAAGCCAGTTTTAACAAACTGTGAGATTGTGGGAACTGGTGTACCGTCATCAAGGTGACGACCTGGTGCTGTGTCCCAGATTAATGCTTCTCATTTCTTGCTTGTTACCTAATGTTAGAAAAGCCTGCACGGAAGGTCAGAAGTTTTCCAAAGTATCTTGCCCTGAGAGTGTTAATTTATTTGAGGGCACAGGAGGGAAAATGCAATTTTCTTTCTGTGTTACTTAGTTAAAAAAAATAAATAACCTGCACGGAAGGTCAAAGGTTTTAGTCTCCGACCTAAGAATTTTTGGAAATTATTTTGAGTGCACAAAAACAAAACGCCGTTCTGTTGTTTTGTAGCTTAGTTTAATAAAACCTGCAACAGAAGGTATAAACCTACAAGGAATTAACGCCGTTTTGTTTAGGTGTAGCTTAGTTTAATAAAAAGCCTGCAACAGAAGGTAAAAACCTGCAACGGAAGGTTTGGTTCTGAGTCAAAAGACGGAATCGAGTTCACTAGAGTGGACATAGTCGGTGAAAATAGGTAACAATTAAATATAGGGTTGTACATAGACTACTGTAAATATTTTTGAAATAGAATCGTGTTGGGATTTGAGTCCGCGGCAGCGACTCGGCAGTGTGTGTGTTTTGTGATAAACTGTAAATAGCAGTCTTTGTGAATTAATGTTTGTTGCTCAATGTTACAGGTAGTTGAGATAAGTGCATTTATTTTTTGAAGCTAAGTGCATTTTATTTTTCATCTGTTATTTTTTATTTTATTTTATTTTTGGTTTTTGCAGTAAGTAGGATTGTGTCTGAGTGATTGATAAGCCCATTGCAAGTCAAAACAGCAGCTGTTAGAATTTTTTCACACATTCTTTTAAGTCACACGAAACAAAGACAAAAGGTGCTTTTGTTTGAATTTACACTCTCACCAATGTGACTCCCCCATTCTACCTGGGAAGAGAGCCCAATGGGGGGTGGAGATAAATTGAGCAGTATGAAAAAATAATTTGAGGTGCTTTAAGCAATTTAACATTAGCTACAATTGTAACAAAAATAATTTAAGATTCTTAGGGGGTTTTCAATGGATAATTTAGTAAATGCATATTTGGCATTTTTGTGCATCTTGACTCAAAATTGGTTTGTTTTTCACTTAAAATGATAAATAACAGGCACATGAAGATAAATTCATTATATTTTTAAGCATTCTGATTTTACGGTAGCTAATCTTCTTCCACTATTTTTTGTTTTGTTGGTTTTTATTCTTTTTTCATGTTTCTGATGATGTCTCTGAGAAATCATAGGGTTGATACAGTCAAGGCAGTAGCTCTTCTGCTGATGTACATTTTACGGTTTGTTGATTTTTGTAGTTTGTAAATATTTTGTGAAAAAAAAATAATAAAAAAAAATGGGGGGAGATTAGAGGATTTGTAAAGCTCCTGTGCTGGCCACACATAAGTGCTATGCAAATCTTCTTCTCTGGGTATGGAATGGAGCACAAAGTGACACGTGACTGACATTTATTTGCTAAAAAAAAATAGCAATTTGCTGACAAAAGATCAATCACACAGCCCATTCCCCCCATTGAGAAAGAAAATTGTGGAGTTTTTATTTTTGTTTTTTGTAATTGATGATCTATATGTATGTTTACAATGGACTCATGACTTTTTGAGATCATTTATTGTGTTATGGACTGAAGCTTTTTGCCCATTGTCTTAAGGACTTTGGAGAGCACAGATGACAAGGGAGACATTTCTCTTCCATGAGAAATTAATGGACAAATCAAGGACAAACTGTTGCATTTTTTCTTCTTCCTTGTTTTCACACCTAGACATTGCCCAAACAATAATATGACTTTTCGCAAGGCAGTGTGTTGGCATGTCACAGCCATTTTGTTCACAGGTGAAAGCAGCCTCCAGATTCCTGCTGATGAAGTCATTCAGCCTGATGAGGAGATCGGGGAATCCGGGACAGATTCATTCAAGGTGCTGCTGGACACCAGCGCTGCAAGTGGAGTGGGAGAGACGCATCACAAGGATCCATGTTCGCACTTCAACTTCAGTCCAGCAGAGTGCCTACAGGAACCCAGTTCATCTGACCAGACGCTGACGGAGAGCATGGAGCATCACTGCTGCTGAATTCCTGCGGTGGTTTCCTGACAGAACAAGGAGACTGGATCCCACTCCCTGACCCTGGGCCTGCTCACACACCAAAAAAAGCTAAGGATGGCTTTTTCCTACAGGCTGGAGCAGGCAGCACACACAGCTGGTCCACCTTCATGTTTCAGAAATAGGAGGGATAAGGAGGGAGAGACCAGTGATGACATCCACAGGTGTCAAGACATGGTTTACCAACGCCAACAAGGGGAGCGAGGAGAATAGGGTCAGCGGTAAATCCACAAGGAGACCCTGGGCTCCCCTCTGATCTGTCACTTTCTATTCAACTGTTAAAGGGCCAGAATTCTCAGCCAATTCTTCGGACACGGAGGATAAGGCACTGTGTGCATGAGAATGAACCAGCAGCGATCCAAGATTTTGTCCCAATTTTCAGATTGGACAACAAGGAACTTTCAAAATCTTGATTTCAGACTTTTTTCCCCAGTGTGCATCTTTCACTACAGAATGGACATTGATGAAGACTGTTTCTTTGTACTCACTCCATCTGAACTGACAGCATATATTGAAGTGTGTGTGTAGCCTATTAGTTTTTAGCTCTTTTGTGATGAGGATCACAAAGATCAAACCTAATGCATTTTTTCCTTGAACCAGATAAAAGATATTTTCTGCCATTGAATAGATTTCAGCCCACCTGATTGCATTACAGATTTGAGACCAGTTATTACTTGTGCAGTATTTGAAGTGCAGTGTGGAAAGTTGAATTTGGTTTTGGTTTTCTTTGATTTCTAAGATGTTTTCCCTTCCATTATTTTTACCTGGTCAACAACTTTTAATATCTTCTGATTTAATTACGTGTTAGAGAAATAACCTTCTTGATACAAGATGAGGAGTCAGATAATGAGGTCAGAGAAGGACATGAATTTCTTTTATAAATTATGATTTAGTTCTTACAACTTTGCTAATGTCTACATTTTTGTTCAGTAACTTTTATAGTGATATTCACACCTTTTTAAGGTGTGAAGGGGTGGATTGTTAGGTTTTAAAAAGTTAAAACCATGCTTATGTTTTGAAAACAATGTTTAATGTAGCCTGCAGCTAAATCTAATCAAGTAACTACACTAATTAGTATTTGTCTGGCTCACACCCTCTCTAGCTTCTAAAGAATCATCAGGTCATTTCTGTCATTTAGCATACTGGAGAAAGCTCCTTGTCTCCACACACGGAGACCTATTGTTTCTGCCTTTTGGGGAGCCACTTCCTGCTAGGCCAGACTAGATTAGAACAAAGGAAATGCATATCTCTGTAAACTTGAATAGAATTGGCACTACCTTGATAAACAACCTTTTTCTGTGACCTGGAGTAAACCTGAAATCAGAGGTGTGTCTTTAACCTGGGACAGTTTCCATTCAGGGAAAAACCCACAATTCCAAAGGAATATAATTCCGAACCTGAGAATGTCTCAGGACTGATTGATGTAATTCCTGAAGAGGAGGCATGTAATTTCAGTCCACTGCTGGCAGTGTTTCATGTTTTATGTTTGATTGTTTTTGTCATGTCGTTTTCATCGTGTTGTTCATTAAACCTTTTGCTTAACTTTCATTTCCACCCAAGCCTCTCCTTCCTCCTCAGAAATCAAACGATCACGTCTTAGAGTATTTTTACAGACTTCCAGATTTCGGTATTCGGTTACAGTAGGCTATCACCAACAGAATCCTGAGCGAATGCAAATATGTGTAATTAAGCATAAAATTACTTACCATTCACCACATTACGCTTCACTGAGTTTCAGCTGTGGCCCTGTGGTCACTCGTCTGGCCTTGAACATGCCCGCACATGCAGGAGAGGGAAACTTTGGGCCGTTTACTTAAGATTTTATTATTTTTTGATTAACTGAAAATGTTAAACTCTGACAAGTCATGATAGTATATTGAATCAATAAGCATAATTTGTGTGTCATCCAAGCTCAATAAAATAACAATTACAAGTAAAAAGTCTAACAGTATCTCAGAACTTGATTTTTTATTTCACATCAACATATATATTTAATTAATGACTAAAGGTCCCCTGAATTAGTTTTTAGAGTGTAGATGAATCTGATGACTATGAAGAGAAGCAGAGAAGCGAAGGCGATGTTTAGGACGAGAGCATCCAGTTTACCAAAAGACACCCCAATATCGTATGATAAGTGAATGACGACAAATTCATCTTGGAGGTGGAAAAACACAAGATATTAATGTTATAGGACACCACAGATGTTGTTTTTATTAGGACAATGCCAGAAAAGAGAAGGAATGGAGTTTAATTGCAGTAGTGCTTGGAATGGAAGATAGATAAGAACAACTATGGGATATGTGATTCATATCTAAGTACAATAGTTTTTTTTTCTTCAATAGATTCTAGCATTGCAAGATTTTATCCACACCATGTGGAGATTTTACTGGAAGGTCCCCTCTTGTACTGTTATGACTGACAGAAGCAACATTAATATTGTGTATTGTGGATGAGTGAGGAAAAGCAGATTAGCACATCAAATTATCCTTATAGAATAGAAAAAAATAAATAAATCATAAATCTGTATCTTTTATCTGACCTCGCTATATTCATGATTGAGTTTAAAATGAATGCCCTGAAGATGCTCAACAACCACAACAAAGTGTAGTTGATGCATGACTTGAAAGCTGCCTAGGATTGGAAAATGTTTTTTATTATAATATTTATGAAAGTATAAAGAGAAAATACAAGATAATATTCACAGGATGAAGGGATCCCTCTTTAAAATGCATACTTTATCATTCCACACAGGTCATAAAAATGCTCAACAATAACAGAAGAATATGAATTTTCTTTAGGTAAAATTAAAATTAGTGCACTGGTGTAGTCAATCTATTGAATGTTAACTTTAAGATTGTAAAATGTAACTTCGTTTTATATCATTAAAGCCTAGATAAAGTCAATGTGATGCTAATTCTGCAGTCCTTGATATTAATGCATGCGCCAAGTTACTTTTGATTTGCAAGTAAAACATTTATTTAGGTCCTGAGCATGTGTGTGTATTTCAGGCCTGTGTTTAGTGATTTCAAAAACAGAGTGTAAATTGTAATTTCCCCCTGGGGATCAATAAACAGTATAAATTAATTAAATTAATTAATTTATATCCATCCATCCATATTTTTCTCTGAGTTTGAATATTGATAACATTAAAATGTTGAATTATAATTTTTTGAAAGAAACAAAGAAAGTATTTGTAAACAAACACTCATTCATTGAAAGAATGAGTACAGACAGTTCCACTCCAGTATAGGGAAGTCCCCTCTTGACAATTTCTTAATGTCTCTAAAAACATTAAAAAGCACATTTGCAGTAATATAGAAAAAGATCTTAAAAGTAATTTTCTATTCTGTTTTTTTTTTAATGACCAGAAATAGAAGTCCACTGTTGGCAATATTCGTATATGTGTGTGTGTGTGTGTGTGTGTGTGTGTGTGTGTCACACAGCAAAGTTATGCTGACTGAAAATTTGTCGGAGCATGAAAAGGACCCAAACACACACCCGCACAGAATTGCTATTGCCTACAGCAGAAACGTCTGGACCGAGAAGACACAGACCCAAACATGCTTTAGTTCAAAGACAAGAACAAAACACACACACACACACACACACACACACACACACACACACACGTCATGGCAAGTAATGCATGGAAATCAGTTGGTCCCGTTGCAGCAGGTTACATCATTTTGAGTGACTGGAAAAGAACATTGCTCCTCAATAGACTCTAAACTTTGGTTTGGTTACATTTTTACATTTAAGAATTTACTTTTGTGATTTTTTAAGCTTAATTTTTATCAACATTTTGTAACTAATCCACTAATAAGAAAGCATTTCCCGATATTCGCTTTATAGGATTTGTTTTATGGCAATAAATTAAATAATGTATGCTCATTCACAATCACTCAAAATAAAAAAGAACACAATAGTTTGAATCAAGTAAACAATAACTGAATTGATTTTGGTAATTGGTTTGGTGTATTTTTTTCAGAAACAATATTAGCTCAAGTTATAGTTGTACATGGACAACCAAAAGGTCTGACTGTACTGACAGTACCAGTAGCCAGCAATCCTGGGCTTTGATGTCAGTACCTGCTAAATAACTGTATATTTAAAACATTTTTACTATGGGGATTAATATATATATATTACTCATTTTAATTTCTTTGAATTTAACATAAAATGTTAACGTTCATGTAAATGTTGCCCTACAATTTTTTATTTTTATGTGGTGAAACTGCACACCTTGGCCTGTCTTTATGGCCCCCCTGGGTGCACCCACTTAGGGAACCACCAAGCTACGGTTTATTTATGTTTAATGAATGAAATGATTAGAGTTTGAACGTCAGTATTCCCAAGATGCATTAAAGATTCTAAATCTGTTCCACCCTTGCTCCTGAACATCAGCAGCTGTGTTTATATGTTTAAGGATTAAGGTGAGGAATAACTGTACACATCATTACAGTCACATCAGTACAAATGAGAGGTATATGTAAATAGCAGCACATACTAGCCCCATTCAGGGCCATGGGCATTAAAAGAAAATAATAGTTGTAGATGTTAATGTGCTACATATACTGCCTATGTGACTATCAGAGTCACATTTCTCAATAAACTGAAACAATTGTTCATTTTGTGATAAAAGCACAAAAATCGGCAGATGTGTAGATACATCGGGAGCAAAACTCGCAAACTCCCACCCTGGTTGCCGTGGCAGGTATTTTTTAAATGGATGCCAGTGGTTAGTCAAAATCTCCCATCCCATTGGACCCACATGCAATAACGGACATAATCTAGATGCTAGTAACCCTGAGAACTCAATGAAATACTTACTTACATATCATATAATCATATCATTTCATTATATAATAATTTTATGTTACAATTTTATTATATAGTGCCATGAATCAGTAAAAACAGTTCCCGTACACAGTTTAATGGGTGAAGTGGTACAGTAAAGCTTAATAATTTCTATATTTGCATGTATATACTTCCATTATCAACACTGACCTCATCATAAGCAAGTAAACAATATACAAAATATTAGGGATGCACCGATGCATCGGCTGAACATCGGTAACGGGAGATATTTGCCTCGTTAACTGCCATCGGCCATCGGGAAATAAAAATGACATTCGCCGATGATTATATGTGTCATGAACGCTGTGCTCAGGAGAAACTTTTTTTCCCTCTTTTTATTTGGGCGGGAGGTGATACCGAGACGGAAGAGGGCACTCGCGCACTCTCCTCAGTAACTTAGATTAAACAAAGAAGATGGCGGTCGTGTGGCAATATTTTACAGTTTCAGAGAAAGATCAGCGTTTTGCAGTTTGCAATACGTGTTCCATTGAAATTTCAAGAGGGGGGGCTGTTAGAAAGTCATTTAACACAACAAATCTCATTGGACATTTGAGAAGCAGGCACGAGGCGGTGTACGCCGATTACCTGCAAGCTGACCAAAAACGGAAAAATGAAATCGCCAAGAAAGCGCAAACCCCCGGTAAGACTCAGACTTCAATTGACACGGCGTTTGAGAAAGCCAAACAGCTGCCTCCAGACAGCGCCAAAGCGAAACAAATAACAAACAAGGTGATGGAGTTCATCGCTTTAGATGACCAGCCTTTCTCTGTAGTGGAGGACGTGGGTTTTTGGAGTCTGACGAAGTTTATGGAGACACGCTACACTTTTCCGAGGTCTTTCTCCCCGAAATCCACAACATTGTGGCCACGCACATTCATGAGCTACTGGCTTGCGACATCGCTGCAATCAGTTTCACCACAGATATATGGAGTTCAGATGTAAGCCCTGTGAGCATGCTTAGCCTCACGGCACAGTGGATTGATAAGGACTTCAACCTGGTGAAGGCAGTGTTGCACTCCCAGGAGTTCGCAGGTACCCACTCAGCATCTGCCATCTCGGAGGCATTTGAGAAAATGTTCCAGACGTGGAAAATCGACAAAACCAGAGAGCATGCTGTCGTGAGAGATAATGCTAGGAACTAATACAAGGCATTAGCATGCTGCTAGATGTATTTTTTTTTATTTATCAGAAAAATATTTTTTATTGGGCCATGAAAATAATCTCATTGAGTAAGTTTTTGTTTATCAGGCTAAAACCACTCAAATAATTTTGTTGGGCAATGTACTGAAACAATCTTTTCATTGATTAGTTAGCAGTCAAAGGTTTTTGAATGTTATTTTTCAGAAAAGAACTTGTCATAAATAAGGTTATAACTAATGTCAACCAGAAAGTGACATTAAAGGTTGTTTTTGTTTCATAAATTGGTCTGATTGAATTTGTGCTCATTCTAGGATAGTGTGATCAAGAGCCGAAAGACTTGTATGTTTCCGTGGCACAAAAGAAGGAATAAATAACAAAAAGAAAAAACATCGGCATCGGCCAAGTTGTTATGTTAAACATCGGTATCGGTATTGGCCCAGAATTTACAAATCGGTGCATCCCTAATTTTAATGGATCTGTCTTTTAATGGGATATATGTTCTTTGTGATAAGACACTGATATGCAGGCATACAATGAGGAAGATTTCCCTGAAAAAGATCCTTCAAGGGCAGTCAGCTGGGGTGAGAGGCAGGCTGCAAGCTCAGAGAGATGGAGCTCAATCAGAGAGTCTTTGGTTAGAGCTATGATGTCCTCTGAGCTTGTTGGTGAACCTATCTGCGACAGCTGTAAAATCAAGCCAGCAGTGATCCGCTGTAAAGCGTGTCTGCCGAGGTAATTCCTCTGTGCACACTGTGATGTTGAGGTCCATGCCCATCATGTGCTGCATGACAGAGAGGCTTTGTTTGAGGGATTTTATCACCCAGTATCCCCTATCACTATCTAACACTATCGTGGCTGAAGTTGATCATGTCATTTATCTTCAAGGAAGCAGGTAGTCATATATCTTTCACAATTATTTTTAATTTCATTGTGACAAATGAGCTGAAGCGGAAGTTTGTACTCCCAGATCATAATATAATCATTTGAATTCTTTTTTTTACATTCATTTTTTTCTTGGTTAGTTCGATTTGTACCAGTCAGCCTACCGAAGATACAGTATGTGGCTGCTCTCCAAGCTTGGTTACCATTAAACCAGCTAAAGGAGTTATCCTGGTTGGAATGAATGGTGAGATAAATATGTTGTTATTAAAATAAACATCACACCATCATATTCATATTGTATTCACTTCATTATTATTTTCAGGACGATATAGTCTTTCCATTCCATGCCTAACGTGTGGTGCATGCCAAAAAACCTGGATGGCTGGACTGGACGTCCTGGTCAAGTGTGGTTACTGGCCTGCAACAGTAAACTACCACACTGTGTACCAGGTTGACCTTTTCCAGTCTTTCGAACATCTGAAGCTGCTTGCACCGGGGCTCTCACGTCAGGCATTCATTGGAATGTTGGAGAGGAGCAGAGCCTGTGGGAGAGTAAATATATATATATATATATATATATTTTTTTTTTACAAAAATACAAAGAAGTTCAGTGAAGTTCAGCATGTTATCATGAAATCCTTAATGTTTATTTTGTCATTGCCATCTACCCAAGCAACATATGTGGGGATGCCTTCCAGCGGGCATATATAGAGTGGTCCCATGCCAAATTTGAGGTGGAGAGAGCCATGGGCATTAGTCCTTTTACCTGCCTTGCTTATGTGCCACAAATGCATGCGGTTTCTGTGGATGGCAACCGCAAGCATTATAGATTCAGAAGTGCCACAGGGTATTACATATGTCTTTGAAGCATTAACTGAAGATATTCATGTATTGTTTGTGCTGTATTTTAAGGACATTTATTGACATACATCATTTCTAAAGATCCACAGAAGGGCTATTTGATGGTGCATTGTTTGCAAACGATGACGATGTGGCAAATTTTGTGCATTACGTTCAAAATGCTACAAAGCATGTAAGTTTAACATTAGCTACACTAAAGTCATATACAGGTGCATCTCAGAATATTATAATATCATGGAAAGTTCCATTGCTCTGCCATCCTCAAGTCAACATATCTGTATTATCATTTTATTCACATATTCTTTTATCTAATCTGATCTGAAAACCTGTATCAACAATTATCATTCATTATTTTATATTAATAGGCATCAGGTAAAGGTACGTGTGGCTCAAGTCAGTGGACAGCGGCTAAAGAGACCTGCAGGGCATCTGCGTCAAAAATTGACGAGGAGGGGATTGAGATAGCAGTGTGCAGGCATGGATTCCTTCTCAAGGCATTAAATATGTTCAGAGGAGAGATTTTTGCCTATCCTATGTACCTCCAAAAAGAGCTGTGTACCCTGAGTCCAGCCTTTTTCTGCATGGATGTGGCCTGCAGATACTTCCCCTACCTTGAGAAAGTTGCCACCCAGTGTCCGGAGCTGCAGGTTAGAATGATGTAAAAAGAAATGTTAATTTAAAAAAATCCATTTCCTCCACTTCTGAAGGTGACATCATGCCATGAGTTGTTGATTGTTTTGCATCCCAAAAGTATTCTTCTAACTGTTGTGACTGCAAGACACAACTTACTTTAGCACATTCATTGTAATGCATTTCAGTGTCTGTTTTTTCACATCATAGGCGCTGCAGACTATGCGTCCTTTCCTCTCAGTGATGCACGCCAAAGCCTATACATGGACGTGTGAGGTCAGCGTGTAATTTTGTGCATGAATTTCTACCTCCATTTGTGCTTGGGTATTACTGGTTATGATTTTCTTGTAATTACGTGTGTGAAAGTTGAGCATATTTGTGAATTGCAGTTGAAATGGGGAGGGCGGACCCAAAAAGGGGCAGGTAACACAATAGGAGAGGAGGTGGAACAGGTAAAACTTTTAAATATTGGGCTGACTGCATTAATCTTTCAACCTTCATCATCACACTATCACTAACTGTTTACTAAATGTTTACGATTTAGGTCAACAGCTTCTTGTCCAGGGCTGCCATGTCAACTAAGTACATGTCGAAAGGAGGTAAAAAAAAATAACAATCCTGTGTGTTTGCATGGGGGGATTTATTTCTGCCATGATTAAACAAACTAGCAATTGCTTTTCTACACAGCACGACGAGATATGATTACTATGTTGACAATATCCTGGAACCAAAGGAAAATGGCAAACTTGCAAAGGACATTTAGTCCAAAGATACGTGAAGGTATATTTTTCCACCCTGTGACATTGCCACACATTCCTGAAAAGCAGTGGACTAATTCCCATGACATACAAAACATATTAAGTGGGAACCCAGATTGTGGATATTCTCTCTATGTTTTTGTTGCTTTTGAAGACTCTGAGTAGACTGGACCAGGAAAAAAAGAAGCTGGACTTGCTGTGTGCAGAGCTCGGTGTGGACGACATCAAACTCCAGCAATGGACTGTTGATGTCCAGCACTGGCCATATGGTACTACTTAAGGTTTTTAAAACATAATCAGAAGCTTTTTTCATTTTATGTATTTTTTATATAACATATCATCATTTAAACAAAAAATTTCCCAGCTTCCACTGTCTTGGAGGAAGAGTCTGTGGAAGGAAAAATTGAGGGGCTGTACCTCAGCGTTCGCCAACGAAAACAAAATTCTACAGACAGACTGGTTTGCTTTTAACACCTTAATATTTTTAGCTTCGGAATTTTTTCATGTGTTTACCTTGATGGTGATTGTCCACATTCAGTCTATTCAAGCAAAACATGAAACTCAAATCTGCAAAAAATGTGATGTTGAGCTTCATGGCCATCATGTGCTGCTCAACAGAGATGCCATGTTTGAAGGCTTCTATCACCTAGTGTCCCCAACTTTTGCTGTTACTCACTTGCACTAAACTCTATTTTTAGGGGTCCAAGCCCGAGTCTGCAAGAAGCGGCGGTAGCAATAGCTACGCCGTTCGCACAGCAGGGCTGTGGAACCCTATTGTTTTTCTAAGGATTATTATTAGGGGTCCAAGCCCGAGGGGGCATGGGAACCGCGTAATGCAAGGCATCGCGGTTCACAGCTCCAATGGAGCGTGGAACCCTATTGTTTTTCTAAGGATTTTTCTTCTTACTTATTATTAGGGGTCCAAGCCCGAGGGGGCAAGGGAACCGCGTGTTGCAAGGCAACCGCGTGTTGCAAGGCAACGCAGTTCACACTCCAGCGGAGCGTGGAACCCTATTGTTTTTCTAAGGATTTTTTTTATTCTTCTTCTTCTTCTTCTTCTCCGCGTAAAACTCCGACTGCAGCATAAACCGTACATGGTGGGGGGTTGCCCTTTTCAGGACTGGTCCAAAACCCCGCAAGGACCTCAGGCGCAAACAATGACCCATTTCCACCATTACGTGGCGCTATAGCAGGCATAAACGCGTTTGGTGCTATAACTCCCACACCGTACACCCGACATTCAAAAACCATACATCCACGCGTTCCCTGGATCCAACTGAATCACGTGATATAGGCCACGCCCATTTCCGCCTATAGTTTTATGCATGAAAAATCGTGATTTATCAAAAACCTACTTTTTCGAACTCCTCCTAGACCGTGCGACTGATCTGCACGAAACTTGGACCGTAAAATCTCCAGACTGACCTGACTAAAAGTTATGGAAAGAATTTTTATACGATAAAAATTGCGCATAGAACGCACAAACAAATTTGTGTAGCTAACTATGAAAACACCAACTTTGGCATATCTCAGCCAAACTAAATGCTATCAACCCCAAACTTTAGGTTATTCTTTGCCATGCCCCTCTGGAGTTACCCCATGCGTTTTACCAAAATTGGTCACCAGGGGGTGCTACAAGTACAAAAAGTTTATATCTCATGAACGGCTCATCCGATTGATACAAAATTTGATGGGTACCATCAAGGGCCAATCCTGAGGCCAACCCTAGAATGGAGTACCGTGGGGTCAAAGTGGGCGTGGCCTATGGGACCCGATGTCACCCAACTCTAGATTCACCACTTACACTAATGTGAACAACTTCAAATTTACAGGGTAGATTGATAATGGACCATGGACCACACCTACCAAATATTACACATGTGGACCACTAGGTGGCGCTGTAATGTTTTTTTGTCATTAACTCACACAATACACATCACACATTAGAAATTCTTACATCCACGTGTTCCTTGAATGATGCTGAATTGCCTGATGTAGGCCACGCCCATTTCCGCGCAAACGTTTTTTCGCAGTGTCGCGCAACGTGCAAAACCAACTTTTTCGAACTCGTCCTAGGCTGTGCAACCGATCTGCACGAAACCTGGTAGTTAGCCTCTCCAGATCGACCTGACAAGAAGTTATGGAAATAATTTTGCTATGTTAAAGTATGCCAATTTGACAGCCAAACAAATTGTCCTAGCTAGCTACCACGCACGTATCATATCATATCTCGGTTAAATTTAAAGTTATCACCAAATGACTTGATATCCTTGTTCAACATTCCACTACGATACTCTCTACCAAATTTGGCTAAGATCGACCTTTAGGGGGCGCTATAAGCAACGTTTATTTGTTTTCCCACCAATTTTCTCATTGCATTTCAATGGGAAATTTGCAATTGCAATATCTCTGCCATAGTAAAAGCAATCAACACACAATTTGTGGTGCTCGTTCGGCATGGCGTTCTGAGGCGCTGTACAAAATGTGGCGTAGATCGGCCATTAGGGGGCGCTATAATCAACATAAAAGTGTTTTGCCCTGTTAATCAACGTTAATGGAATATTTGCAATGGGAATGTATCAAAGACCTTGCAGGTCACACTTCTCAATATTTACTGATGTTTACCTCCTACCGTTATGTTTTGGTTTTCGCTTTCGCGTGCTCCCCCGGTTTTATATACATTAAAACAAACTTCTTAACAAACCTGACAAAGTTTCTATAACCTTCACAGTGGACAAATATTACTCTTTTCTCCCACTTTTTCAATCCAAAATCAACACCATTCATACACCCTGATACCGTGCAATAAAACATTGCAGTTGGTGCTAAGTGGAGAGTCTGTCAAAGTGTGATTGGTTACGTCGGTGGCATTGATTCTTAATTTCCCACGAAGTTGATCGCGGTCACGGGTCAGTTAAACTTCTCATCTCCAATCCTATCTGTATTTGTGAAATGGCTCTGTCCTGAGTTGAAAGCCTACTTTAGGGCTTCATTATCGAGTTAATAGCCGCGTGTGCTCATATCGGCCGCTGTCGATTTCTAAGGTTCTGAAATGCAAACAACTTTTGACTACTTTATTTTTTAAGCGTTGTGCGCCTGTTAGCACCCTCGAGGAGAAAACATCAATTGGCGCCTATGACACCATTTACGACAACTACCACATCCCGCTCATTTAAACTTAACACACAAATGACTTGATATCCTTGTTCAACATTCCACTACGATACTCTCTATCAAATTTGGCTAAGATCGACCTTTAGGGGCGCCTCTATAAGCAACGTTTATTTGTTTTCCCACCAATTTTCTCATTGCATTTCAATGGGAAATTTGCAATTGCAATATCTCTGCCATAGTAAAAGCAATCAACACACAATTTGTGGTGCTCGTTCGGCATGGCGTTCTGAGGCGCTGTACAAAATGTGGCGTAGATCGGCCATTAGGGGGCGCTATAATCAACATAAAAGTGTTTTGCCCTGTTAATCAACGTTAATGGAATATTTGCAATGGGAATGTATCAAAGACCTTGCAGGTCACACTTCTCAATATTTACTGATGTTTACCTCCTACCGTTATGTTTTGGTTTTCGCTTTCGCGTGCTCCCCCGGTTTTATATACATTAAAACAAACTTCTTAACAAACCTGACAAAGTTTCTACAACCTTCACAGTGGACAAATATTACTCTTTTCTCCCACTTTTTCAATCCAAAATCAACACCATTCATACACCCTGATACCGTGCAATAAAACATTGCAGTTGGTGCTAAGTGGAGAGTCTGTCAAAGTGTGATTGGTTACGTCGGTGGCATTGATTCTTAATTTCCCACGAAGTTGATCGCGGTCACGGGTCAGTTAAACTTCTCATCTCCAATCCTATCTGTATTTGTGAGAAGTGGCTCTGTCCTGAGTTGAAAGCCTACTTTAGGGCTTCATTATCGAGTTAATAGCCGCGTGTGCTCATATCGGCCGCTGTCGATTTCCTAAGGTTCTGAAATGCAAACAACTTTTGACTACTTTATTTTTTTTAAACGTCGCGTGCTGTTAGCACCCTCGAGGAAAAACATCAATTGGCGTCTATGACACCATTTACAACAACCTGACCACCTCCCCTGCTCTTTCAACAACCACACCTGCCGGTACCTCCACCCTCTAAGTCACTCTCTCATTTCTCTCTGCTGTCCCCTGTGGTCAGGGGGGTTAAGAAGTTTGTTTATTGTAGAGAATTGTTAAAGCTACTCTGTATATGCATGGAGAGGCACTGTTAACCACTACATTTGCAACGGCAGAGTACCCCAGACCTCGTGCATCAAACCTCTCGATATTCACCAACGTTTCCCCCCCCATGTAATGCTTCGGGTCCCGCATTGGCACAGCTTCGCGGATCATCGGGGGCGATTGGCGCAGCTCCCCGGGGCATCAGGGCCGCCTGGCGTCAGAGGCGACTGGCATCGGAGGCGAATGGCATCGGAGGCTTGGGCCCCGTCATAACTGCTTGCAGTTCTAGTTATTCTTCCGATTCTTCTTCTTCTTCTTCTCCGCGTAAAACTCTGACTGCAGCCTAAACCCTAAATAGTGGGGAGTTGCCATTTTCAGGACTGGTCCACAACCCTGCAAGGACCTCAGGCGCAAAAATTCACCCATTTCCACCACTAGGTGGCGCTATACCAGAAAAGACGCGTTTGGCCCCATAACTCCCACACCGTACACCCGACATTCAAAAGCAATACATTTACGCGTTCCCTGGATCCAGCTGAATCACGTGATATAGGCCACGCCCATTTCCGCCTAGACTTTATGCATGAAAAATCGTGATTTATCAAAAACCTACTTTTTCGAACTCCTCCTAGACCGTGCGACCGATCTGCACGAAACTTGGAACCTAGCATCTCCAGACTGACCTGACTAAAAGTTATGGAAAGAATCTTTATCCGATAAAAATTGCGCATATAACGCACAAACAAATTTGTGTAGCTAACGATGAAAACACCAACTTTGCCATATCTCAGCCAAAATAAATGCCATCAACCCCAAACTTTAGATTATTCTTTGACATGAGCCTCTGGAGGTACTCCATGCGTTTTATGAAAATTGGTCAGTAGGGGGCGCTACAAGTACAAAAAGTTTATATCTCATGAACGGCTCATCCGATTGATACAAAATTTGATGGGTACCATCAAGGGCCAATCCTGAGGCCAACCCTAGAATGGAGTACCGTGGGGTCAAAGTGGGCGTGGCCTATGGGACCCGATGTGACCCAACTCTAGATTCACCACTTACACTAATGTGAACAACTTCAAATTTACAGGGTAGATTGATAATGGACCATGGACCACACCTACCAAATATTACACATGTGGACCACTAGGTGGCGCTGTAATGTTTTTTTGTCATTAACTCACACAATACACATCACACATTAGAAATTCTTACATCCACGTGTTCCTTGAATGATGCTGAATTGCCTGATGTAGGCCACGCCCATTTCCGCGCAAACGTTTTTTCGCAGTGTCGCGCAACGTGCAAAACCAACTTTTTCGAACTCGTCCTAGGCTGTGCAACCGATCTGCACGAAACCTGGTAGTTAGCCTCTCCAGATCGACCTGACAAGAAGTTATGGAAATAATTTTGCTATGTTAAAGTATGCCAATTTGACAGCCAAACAAATTGTCCTAGCTAGCTACCACGCACGTATCATATCATATCTCGGTTAAATTTAAAGTTATCACCAAATGACTTGATATCCTTGTTCAACATTCCACTACGATACTCTCTATCAAATTTGGCTAAGATCGACCTTTAGGGGGCGCTATAAGCAACGTTTATTTGTTTTCCCACCAATTTTCACGTTGCATTTCAATGGGGGGAGAATTTGCAATTGCAATATCTCTGCCATAGTAAAAGCAATCAACACACAACTTTGTGGTGCTCGTTCGGCATGGCGTTTTGAGGCGCTGTACAAAATTTGTGGCAAGTAATCGGCCATTAGGGGGCGCTATAATCAACATAAAAGTGTTTTGCCCTGTTAATCAATGTTAATGGAATATTTGCAATGGGAATGTATCAAAGACCTTGCAGGTCACACTTCTCAATATTTACTGATGTTTACCTCCTACCGTTATGTTTTGGTTTTCGCTTTCGCGTGCTCCCCCGGTTTTATATACATTAAAACAAACTTCTTAACAAACCTGACAAAGTTTCTACAACCTTCACAGTGGACAAATATTACTCTTTTCTCCCACTTTTTCAATCCAAAATCAACACCATTCATACACCCTGATACCGTGCAATAAAACATTGCAGTTGGTGCTAAGTGGAGAGTCTGTCAAAGTGTGATTGGTTACGTCGGTGGCATTGATTCTTAATTTCCCACGAAGTTGATCGCGGTCACGGGTCAGTTAAACTTCTCATCTCCAATCCTATCTGTATTTGTGAGAAGTGGCTCTGTCCTGAGTTGAAAGCCTACTTTAGGGCTTCATTATCGAGTTAATAGCCGCGTGTGCTCATATCGGCCGCTGTCGATTTCCTAAGGTTCTGAAATGCAAACAACTTTTGACTACTTTATTTTTTTTAAACGTCGTGCGCCTGTTAGCACCCTCGGAGGAAAACATCAATTGGCGCCTATGACACCATTTACAACAACCTGACCACCTCCCCTGCTCTTTCAACAACCACACCTGCCGGTACCTCCACCCTCTAAGTCACTCTCTCATTTCTCTCTGCTGTCCCCTGTGGTCAGGGGGGTTAAGAAGTTTGTTTATTGTAGAGAATTGTTAAAGCTACTCTGTATATGCATGGAGAGGCACTGTTAACCACTACATTTGCAACGGCAGAGTACCCCAGACCTCGTGCATCAAACCTCTCGATATTCACCAACGTTTCCCCCCCCCTATGCAATGCTTCGGGTCCCGCATTGGCACAGCTTCGCGGATCATCGGGGGCGATTGGCGCAGCTCCCCGGGGCATCAGGGCCGCCTGGCGTCAGAGGCGACTGGCATCGGAGGCGAATGGCATCGGAGGCTTGGGCCCCGTCATAACTGCTTGCAGTTCTAGTTATTCTTCCGATTCTTCTTCTCCGCCTAAAACTCAGACTGCAGCCTAATCCGTACATGGTGGGGGGTTGCCATTTTCCGTACTAGTCCAAAACCCCGCAAGGACCTCAGGCGCAAAAATTCACCCATTTCCACCACCAGGTGGCGCTATAGCAGAAAAAACGCGTTTGGCCCCATAATTCCCACACCGTACACCCGACTTTCAAAAACAATACATCTACGCTTTCCCTGGATCCAACTGAATCACGTGATATAGGCCACGCCCATTTCCGCCTAGACTTTTATACGTGAAAAATTGCGATTTATCAAAAACCTACTTTTTCGAACTCCTCCTAGACCGTGCGACCGATCTGCATGAGACTTGGAGTTTAGCATATCCAGACTGACCTGACTAAAAGTTATGGAAAGAAAATTTATACGATAAAAATTGCGCATATAACGCACAAACAAATTTGTGTAGCTAACTATGAAAACACCTACTTTGCCATATCTCAGCCAAAATAAATGCTGTCAACCAAACTTTAGATTATTCTTTGCCATGCACTTCTGGAGGTAACTCATGCGTTTTACGAAAATTGGTCACTAGGGGGCGCTACAAGTACCAAAAGTTTATATCTCATGAACGGCTCATCCGATTTATACGAAATTTGATGCGTACCATCTGTGGCCAATCCTGAGGCCAACCCTAGAATGGAGTACCGAGGGGTCAAAGTGGGCCTGGCCTATGGGACCCAATGTGACCCAACTCTAGATTCACCACTTACACTAATGTGAACAACTTTAAATTTACAGGGTAGATGGACAATGGGCCATGGATCACACCTACCAAAAATTACACATGTGGACCACTAGGTGGCGCTATAATGTTTTTTTGTCATTAACTCCCAAAATACACAACACACATTAGAAATTCCTACATCCACGTGTTCCTTGAATCAAGCTGAATTGCCTGATATAGGCCAAGCCCATTTCCGCGCAAACGTTTTTTCGCAGTATCGCGCAACGTGCAAAACCAACTTTTTCGAACTCGTCCTAGGCTGTGCAACCGATCTGCACGAAACCTGGTAGTTAGCATCTCCAGATGGACTTGACAAAAAGTTATGGAAATCATTTTGCTATGTTAAAGTATGCCAATTTGACAACCATACAAATTGTCCTAGCTAGCTAACACACATGTATCATATCATATCTCGGTTAAAGTTAAAGTTATCACCAAATGACTTGAGATCCTTGTTCAACATTCCACTACGATGCTCTGCACCAAATTTGGCGAAGATGGGCCTTTAGGGGGCGCTATAAGCAACGTTTCTTCGTTTTCCCCTGCCAATTTTCTCAATGCATTTCAATGGGAAATTTGCAATTGCAATATCTCTGCCACAGTACAAGCCATCAACACAAAACTTGTGACGCTCGTTCGGCATGGCGCTCCGAGGCTCTGTACCAAATTTGGCGAAGATCGGCCATTAGGGGGCGCTATAGTCAACATATACCAGTTTGGGCCTTTTAATCCCTTCTGAGGTCGAGCATCTTTTATGCAACTCCAAACGGCACTTCTTAATAACAACTTTATAACTTCATAATTATAAATAGTCGAATCGTAGGGTCTTTTGGAGCTAAAAGCTTACAGTTGCCCCTTTCTGCTGATGTTTTCTTTGTCTTCCTAGACCTTGTGCATCAAACCTTTCGATATTCACCGTTTGCCCCCTACGTAATGCTTCGGGTCCCGCATTGGTGCAGCTTCGTGGCTCAACGGGGGCGACTTGCGCGACTCCCCGGGGCGTCGCGGACGACTGGCATCAGAGGTGAATGGCATCTGAGACGAATGGCGTCGGAGGCTTTGGCCCGGTCATAACTGCTTGCAGTTCTAGTTATGTTTTGATTACAGTCCTGGAGTAATTTAATCAGATAAAATCCAGAAATACACTGACAAAACATCACTGCATATTTTCATTTCTTTCCTCTTAGACACCAACAAAAGGAGACATGCCATCCGTAAAAAAATTGTTCAAGAGAAAAAGCATTTACAGAATGCCATGGATCAGCTGGACGAAGCATTGAAAATACAGTACCACCTCTTGACGAGTTGCTTGTAACTGATAATTTTGTCTGGCCCTGGGAAAGCCTTTACTCAGGTATGTTAATAATCTCTGGATTTAACTATAAATAGAAGTTAATGTTGATTACGTTTTCAATGAAGCAATAGCAAATCTTACTTTTATGACTATTGCTACTGTATTGTGCAGTGTAAAATTAAGAACAGTGCTGAGGACTGAAACTCCTTAATTACATGATCCACTTACATGTATGAAGTAAGAAAGTTGTAATATAATGGAGCAAACACTGAAATGAATATGTTCTTGTGTGACAGTATGTGCAAAACAATGTCTTAACCAGAGAAAGTGGTGGCAAACTTGCATGTTCATGAGCAACCAAGTACTTTTTCATGAAACATTTGATATTATGGTAACGTACTACCATTGTCATTAAACAATACATTAAACACACTAAATACACTAATGTGACACCATGTTTTATCCCATGAATAATGGTGATCTCTCCACCAAAAAAAATGTCTTTGACATAGCCATGCTAGTCCACCGCTTTCAGGAAGAGGTCAACATCATTGTGGATGAGATGCATAGGCACATTACCTCACTCGAAATGCAGCACCACAAGCTAACAGCAATGGTGGAGGTTCAATGTAAGTAAATGTTCACTATTGGTAATTCCTACTATTTGTGTATCTCCAAATGTCACACAGCATATAAATGAAACCAGCAGATTGAGCGCTTTCAAAATACTTTAGCTATGTTAGGTCAATACTTTGTACGTGAAGAATAGTCCTGACAGTCATATCTTGTCTTTTCAGGCAGAGAACCAAGTCTTCTCAGCATCTTGAAGAGGCGTATTCAAGAGCTGCAGGACAACATTGCCACAGCCAAAATGTCCTACAGTCCTGCTTTCCAGGGAGGCACAACTGTATTGCAGCAGGTGCTGCAGCAGGACAGTGAAACGTCCAAAGACGAAATGGAGATGGAGTCCTCTGATGAACTAGAGATTGAGTCCTCTGACGAGGATTTAATTGAGGACATTTAAAATGCCTTTTTGTGCACTCTGCCCTGTTACATGCCAGACAAAGCTCCTGTCTGCATGTGTTTCTCTCTTGTTGTTCTTTCTCTTTCTCACTCTGTTTTCTCTCCAGTTGATTGAGATGATTGCTTTCCACCTGTGTTTGGAGTTGACCAATCAGCATTTGAGGTGGCAGTCAATAAAAGGACTCCTGAGAAGTGGGAGCTACCAGAGAATGTCTAATAAGGGGAGAACTTCCACTCTCGGGAAAATTCGGGTACAATGGGGCTAATAGGGAGTGAGATAGGGAGTGAATAGGCTCTCCATAGACAGGCTCTGGAGCTACTGCTGGCTGGTTGCCAGTCTTCCTGTCCTTTAAGCTGTGGCTGTTTGGTTATTAAACTGTGGAGTTTTGTAAGGTGGAGGTTGAGGACCTTAGGTAAGTTGGGGTACCCTGTACATCTTGCACGTAGTTGATCTTTGTATAGATACACCAGGTTTAGTGGTTGTTGCCGCCTGTGTAATGTTCTCTTTATCTTTTTGTAGAGAAGCAGTCTAGGTATTTGGTTTGATTTGTTTTGTTTGTAGAGCTAGTGATGAGCTAGGCCCCGTTTTGTTATATTGATTTCATTTGTTTGGCACAACCTCCAGGTTCCATCTTCCACCATCCTGTTGTGAGCTATTTCCATGTTTGGAATAAAAAACCCTTTTACACTGACTCTGTCACACTTTATTGATTGTCGTGTTACTGTCCCTGAATCCATTAAGGGGTTGTAACATGCCCCCATAACCACATATCAATGAGTCTCATGGTTTCATCTGCACTCACAAAATTTGGTATGTGTGTTTAACTCCTGAAGACTAACTTTTATATGTACACAGCATTAGCCATGCCCAACAGAAAGTGCGGCAATTGGGATTTTGTGTGACACATCATGATCAATTTGTCCTAGATGATTGATCCTATTCTTGATTGATCCTATTCATGTCAGTTGTTGATATACATAATGTCAAGATGTCATTGATATGAAATTGCTAAAACATTTTTGGATTTGTTGCAATGTGCTGAAAAAGCAATATGATAAATGTCAAAGTTGGTATACAAGATGTTGATTTGAAATCGCTAAGAATTTTGTGTTTTAATGTTCTTAATTAGCAAAATTTACATGAAACTTTAAAAAAAACTTGCCACATAAACAGGAAATGTGTCATAAATGTATCATAAATTCACCATGCATTGCTTGACATGGATTATACAACACAGGTTATTAATTATAGTAATGATAATATTCACATGCTCAAAATGTATACAATAATATATAAAACTATTATGTAATTTTAAAAAATATAGCTGTTTTTGTATTTTGACTACATTTCCCATGACGTCTACCATTAATTTCAATGGTGCTTACAACAATGGCGCTGAAATTTGTAGTTCCCTGAGGCATTTTTTTCTTTTTTTTACAAACAAATTAGGTTTAGGATTTAAAACAGTGCCACAGATGGAAAATCTGCACAGAAATAGTTAGAGCAAGTAGTTACATGTGTCACGACAATGATATACAACTAAAAGAAGCATAATTCGACAAAATATCAATATCAGGCTGAACAGGAAGTGACAGAAACACTGTGGTCCGATTCCGATTTAATAAAATCTTATCAGACCCATATATCAGCTCCTACACAGTCTCCAGCTGTTTTTATTATGACAGAGAAGCTGTCAAAATGCTCTACATGCGATCTCTTGCTGATTTTGATTAACAACAGACTGTAGATGATCTGTAATCTGAACAGATTTAGTCTCTGACTTCTAAACGTAACTACCAGCCACACAACATGTGTTATGTACAGAATAAGCCTTTAAATCAGATAAATAACAGTTTAAATCCCTCCAAATCAAAATCAATAAAAAGTTTATATAAAACGTCGATTCTGAACCAATCACTTGTTAGATCAGTTGAGAGGCCGGTGTTTTCCAGCATGCCCTGGGTCCGCCTGGGTCTTGCAGTCGGTGAAAAGCAACTCCGCTGCCTGCTCTCATGCTGCGTTCATGCCACCTCGGAATAACAGGGACCGCCGCCGTGGTTACGTTGTTTTTCCGACTGGCAGCGTTCACATGGTCGGGATGCGTGTTCTTCTTCTTCTGTTATATTGGCGTTTGGCATAACAACTTGTTGCATGACTGCCACCAACGGTTGGCCGTACATGAACACACGGTATGTGTGAGTTCATCAGAATATCTTTTAAAATGTAGTCTGTTTACTAATGAAAGCTCCCTCTCCAGAATGTAGTTCATGTCATTAACTGAGCAAAAAAGAGACAAGACATAAAGACCAGGTGAAGATAAAGATGATTATTATCATTTATTTTCTTCTTCTTTCTTATTTACACAATATTCTCCACGTTGGTCCACGATGACCTCCACCTTTTGCCACTGAAAAAAGAAATAAAAGTATACATGAGTATTATTAGGGGCTTTTTTTTTTTTTTTTTAAACAATAGGCCTACATCAATAAATAAATAAATAAATAAATAACAAAACCTTCAGAACAGGATGATTAACATCTGCCCCCACCTACCAGGCATTTCTTACAGATAGCATTAATACTAGATACTCTTGTTCACACTGAAAGCACTTGTCCTAGATGACAATTCATGTCAAATATGATATTCATGTCAAGATTGCCACTGCATAAATAGCTGTTTCTGCCCCTTAAAAAGAAATAAACAAAATAAAAAATATTATTATAATTAATATTATTATTAGGGTTATTCTGTACAGATGTAAGCTCAAGACCTGCTTACCACCCTCACTGGACCCCTTCCAATTTGCCTACCGTCAGAACACTAGCACAGAGGATGCCATCTCTACAGCACTTCACTCTGCCCTGTCCCACCTTGACAATAGTAACACCTATGTGAGAATGCTGTTCATTGACTTTAGTTCAGCATTCAACACCATCATCCCCTCCAAACTGATCACCAAACTCAGTGAACTGGGCATCAATACCTCCCTCTGTAACTGGATTCTGGACTTCCTGACCAACAGACCTCAGTCTGTTAGGTTAGATAATCACACCTCCTCAACAATCACCCTGAACACCGGCATACCACAGTTATGTGTGCCCCCCCCCCGGCGATTGAACTACCCTATCCCACCCAGTGTTATATTTATTTATAAAATACTGTAATTACACTTATACATAGCCAAATTCTACTGTTCTTCATATTATTCATCCTGCACATACACTTATTCTCACTAGTCTTATGTTACTGTTTCTGCACTACAATGGTACTGTTAATACACTGCACATAGCTGTACATATTTGTCTATATGGTTCATACTGAATATCCATATTTTATTCTGTTTTTCTAATAATACACTGCATTTATCTATATCATTTTTTTACTATAATGTTACTGTTTCTGCACTACAATGGTACTGTTAACACACTGCACATAGCTGTACATACTGTATATATCTGTCTATATGGTTCATACTGAATATCCATATTCTGTTTTTCTTATAATATATACACTGCATATATCTATATTATTTTCACAACCATTATTATGTTAATGCTATTACATTGCACATATCTGTACATGTTGCTCATACATTGTTCATATTACATAGCCATATTTATTCTGCTCTTATAAGGTAACTGCTAATACGCTGCACATATTTATATTTAATTGATATAACTCTAAACCACCTTCTGTTAACCAACTGTACACTGCACTATATTTCTTGTCCTGTCTATACTTGAATATCACAGTGCACTTTTTTTGCACTTCTGGCTAGATGCAAACTGCATTTCGTTGTCTTTGTACTTGTACTCTGCACAATGACAAAGTTTAATCTAATTTAATTTAAATACTGCCTCAACGTTAATAAAGTATTAGACAAAGCAAACAAAGTAATTATTGGTGCCATGTGGATACAGAAAAATCTGTTTACAAGGCCCTCAATATCACCAGTTTTCCACTTTTTTTCCATATCTAGGGCCTTATATAAAACTAATGGGCATGCAGTACAATCATACCAAGAACATGTCTGCATTCCACCCTACAAAGTTTGGGCAGGTTAGGAATAATACTTTTCAAGATATTAATGCCCAAACATGGCCTCCAAGATGAGGCATTTCTGAGATAGTAAAAATGATAAACGTTAAGGGTGAAAAAATTTATGAAAACATTGGAATTTAATACAAATATTTTACAGAGGCCTGTTCCAGAAAGCAGGTTTAGTGAAAACTCTGAGTTGGTTAACCCTGAGATGAGGGAAACTCTGGGTTTTCCGTTCCAGAAAGAGAGGTAACTTAACCTCGGAGTCAGTTACTATGGTAACTGAGTCTGTGAACCTAACCTGGTCAGTAGCAGGTTTTCTTCAAGAAACCTCGAGTTTCTTTCAGTCTCCTCCCGCTGAGAGGGAGAGAAATGGGGAAAAAAACTTGAGTTTCTCTCATTCTCCTCCCTCTCAGAGGGAGGGGAAACTCATTTCCTCATTCCATTCATTTCCTGTGCTGGCATATGGTATTGAAATTGAGGATTTAATAATATTTCCGCAGAATTTGGTATTATCAGATCATTTTTTAATTACTTTTGAATTCTTGCTACCTGACCATACTAAACTAGATAATAGCTTCTACACTAGATGCCTATCTGACAGTGCTATAGCTAAATTTAAGGAAGATATTCCAACAGCATTCCACTCTATGTCGTGCCTTAACATAACAGAGGACCTCTATGTTAACCTCAGTCCCTCTCAAATTGATACATTTGTAGACGGTGCTACGACTTGCCTACAGACGACCTTAGACTATGTCGCTCCTCTCAAAAAGAAGACGATAAAGCAAAGGAAAATAGCTCCTTGGTATAACTCCCAAACTCGCAAATTAAAACAAATCTCGCGAAACCTCGAAAGTAAGTGGCGCTCCACCAAAGTGGAAGAATCCCGTTTGGATTGGCAAGAAAGTCTCAAAACCGATAGGAAGGCCCTAAGAAAAGCCAGATCTGACTATTACTCTTCACTAATAGAAGAAAATAAGAACAACCCAAGGTTTCTTTTCAGCACTGTAGCCAGGCTGACAGACAGTCACAGCTCTACTGAGCCATCTATTCCTCTAGCACTGAGTAGTGATGACTTCATGAGCTTCTTTAATGATAAAATTATAACAATTAGAGATAAAATTCATCACCTTTTGCACTTAACTTCTAACAGTTCATCTTTAAATGCAGGACCTCTAGAACGAACGACTAGTCCAGACATATACTTAGACTGCTTTTATCCTATAGACCTTCAACAATTAATGTTAAAGATATCCTCAGCTAAGCCATCTACCTGTCTCTTAGACCCCATCCCAACGAGGCTACTCAAAGAAGCGTTACCCGTGGTAAACACTTCACTACTAGATATGATCAATATGTCCTTATTAACAGGTTATGTACCGCAGTCATTTAAAGTAGCAGTGATAAAACCTCTTCTGAAAAAACCCACCCTAGATCCTGAGGTCTTAGCAAACTATAGACCTATATCTAACCTTCCCTTTCTATCCAAGATCCTTGAGAAGGTGGTTGCTAATCAGTTATGTGATTTTCTACATAGCAACAGTTTATTTGATGATTTTCAATCAGGATTTAGAAAGAATCATAGCACAGAGACGGCACTGGTGAAAATTACTAACGACCTTCTAACAGCTGCAGACAAAGGACTTGTCTCCATTCTTGTTTTACTAGATCTTAGTGCTGCATTTGACACTATTGACCATACCATCCTGTTACAGAGACTGGAACACTTAGTTGGCATTAAAGGAATCGCACTAAGCTGGTTCAAGTCCTATTTCTCTGAGCGATCCCAATTTGTTAACATTAACGATAAACCCTCCAAGCACGCTAAAGTTAGCCATGCGTGCCTCTCGCGGCTCAGTGCTTGGACCAATTCTATTTTCCTTATATATGCTTCCTCTAGGTAATATTATTAGGAAACACTCAATTAACTATCACTGTTACGCAGACGATACCCAATTATATCTGTCAATTAAGCCAGATGAAAGTGGTCAGTTAGCAAGACTTCAAACGTGTATTGAGGGATATAAAATCCTGGATGACCCACAATTTCCTGATGTTAAACTCAGACAAAACTGAAGTTATTGTGATAGGACCAACGCGCCCGAACTTCGAGCTTTCGAAAGATATAGCTACTCTGGATGGTATTGTCCTGGCCTCCAGCACTGCTGTCAGAAATTTGGGAGTTATTTTTGATCAGGATATATCCTTCAACGCCCACTTAAAACAAACCTCAAGAATAGCCTTTTTCCATCTTCGTAACATTGCCAAAATTAGGAATATCCTGTCTCAAAACGATGCTGAAAAACTAGTCCATGCATTCGTTACTTCTAGACTAGATTACTGCAATTCCTTATTATCAGGTTGCCCAAATAAGTCCCTTAAGACTCTCCAGGTGATCCAGAATGCTGCAGCACGTGTTCTGACGAGAACTAAGAGAAAAGATCATATTTCTCCTGTATTAGCTTCTCTGCATTGGCTTCCTGTGAAATCTAGGATTGAATTTAAAATCCTCCTCCTGACTTACAAAGCTCTAAATGGTCAAGCACCATCATACCTAGAAGAGCTCTTAGTACCTTATTGTCCCACTAGAGCACTCCGCTCCCGGAATGCGGGGCTACTTGTGGTTCCTAGAGTCTCTGGAAGTAGACTGGGGGCCAGGGCCTTCAGCTATCAGGCTCCGCTTCTGTGGAACCAGCTCCCAGTCTGGGTTCGAGGGGCAGACACCGTCACCACATTTAAAAGTAAATTGAAAACCCTCCTCTTTGATAAAGCTTATAGTTAGGGAGTGAGGAGTTGCAGCGTCCACCTAACCCGGCCCACCTGCTTCTCTTCGTAGTCATCAGATTTATTTATCATATAATCAATAATATAGCGAGAGAAGAGGGAGGCAGGCCAGTACAGCCCGATCCGGTTGGGGAGAGTTCTAGCCCGACCAGGCACCTCTCTTTAACCTGCCTCTCTTAGTTATGCTATTATAATTCTAGACTGCAGGGGAAGCTGTTTCCTTCCTATGACACACTGAGCTGCTCTCTCATCTCTACTTGTTACTTTTGTATGCATCCTGTCCCAGAATTGCTTGTTACTAATCTAGCTCTGGGGAGTTTACAATTAGAGAAAAGAGTCCTTATGTTTCTTCTTCGCAGAGCTATGCTCTGTGATTCTCTGCAATTCCTGGCCGCATCCTGCTGCGTCCTGCTGCATCCGCCGCATCCACCCATGCTCGGCAGCGCCACGTTACATCCCGCAATGCCCTGCTGTGATGTTCCTATGCACAGAGTAGTCTGGATCCAGTATAGGGGACTGCACTACTCAGTATGACACGATGTGCCCTACTATGACATGAACTTCCACGATAACCTTCGAAGTCACTGTGACCTCTAATGTGACTATTATCGCCACTGTTCATCAACCCACCGCCCTCACCGCCCGGCAGCACCGCCAAACAAGAGTCTGGGTCTGCCGAGGTTTCTTCCTAAAAGGGAGTTTTTCCTTGCCACTGTCGCGATAGCCACTGCTAATGCTTGCTCTTGAGGGAATTACTGTAATTGTTGGGGTTTTGGAAATTATAGAGTGTGGTCTAGACCTACTCTATCTGTAAAGTGTCTCGAGATAACTTTTGTTATGATTTGATACTATAAATAAAATTGAATTGAATTGAATTCATTCAGTCTGTATCAGGCGCATTTTAATGCAGTTTGTTATCTGCATGAATAAAAAAACGTATTGGTTTATGTTAGGCAGAATAAATGTTTTTTTTTCTCAAACATGTCATGTCGTTTTGTCGACAATCCCGTTGATGAAAAAGCTGTATTAAATCAGAGAGTTTACGTCGGGAGATGATATTGAGTCCCGATTAGATGTTTTTTCATTTCCACATAACCGATTTGAGTGGTATTTGTTATCACAGTCTATTAGATATGTAGATACCTTATCCTTCCACTAGTTCAACATCGTGGACAGGCTTTAACATCCCAGCAGATTCTTTGTGTCGCATTACGTTTTTTGCAAACGGCAGTTTTCTTTAAAACAGCAGCGGATCATACTGTAATAGTAAAGCCACTGTATGTAGAGCCGTCAGAAAAGTGTGATCGCTCTGAAACGTTTTTTTAAACGTGTTCCCTGGACACAAACCAGTGAGAGCCATTAAAAAGAAATAAATGATTATACTTATAATTCTGTTAATGATCATGGAGCTGCAGCCTCAGAATGGGATTAGTATAGTTTACTTTTTCGCCCGCAGGATTGCACCTGAATAAAATTATAGGTGTAGCCTACAATTCCAGTTTTCACCAGTAGCCTAATATTATAAGTTAACTGTGATTAAATATGAAATTAATACACTGTTAATGCGTACTCATTGACTCGAGCAGCAATTTTCTCCCACACCAATTCTCTCTCTTTTGCAGCAGAAGCCGCTGTCTTGCTTTTTTAACGAAATGCATGTTCAAACCATTGACATATATATAAGGTTCAAACTCGCGGTTTGTGCGCATGAGTATTTCCGCCGACCAGTTTGTTTGTGGTTGTTACCATGGTGAATCGTAGAATCAGGGCTCCATTCATACTGCCTTATGTGCACGCGCGTAACCCTAAGTGAACATACTCCGAGTTGATTGAACCAACTCAAATCAGCTGTTCTGGAACCGAAAACTCAGAGTTTCCCATCTCAGGGTAAATCAACTCAGACATCAGGGTTACACTCAGAGTTTGTTAAACCTCCTACTTGGAACGGACCCCAGATCTTAGTTTTGGGACTTAAATATTAGGTAAACAAACTTTGAGCAAAATCTGAGATGGTCCAGCAATCATTTTCCTGGATTTTGTCTGATTCGACACGGAATGACCCATATGATATTTTACATAATAATCTTTTGCATTTTCATGCACTGGTAATTTCTTGGAATTGCATTTCTAGTTATACTTATCGCTTTTATCTAAAGCAACTTACATATGTCAATTATTACAAGGGCTAGTCTCCCCAGATCAACTAGAAGTTAAGTGTCCTGCTCAAAGGCACAACAGTGGCAACCGGGAATTGAACCCTCAACTTTTCTGGCTAATAGTTCCTTAGCCACTATGCTACCCCACTTTAACTGAGATAACAGCCTATCTACTGTGGGAGTGGGGAGGGTAGGAGGAGGTAGGGTGTGAGTGGTGAGGGTAGGTAGGGTGGGAGTGGGAAGGGTAGGAGGAGGTAGGTTCTGAGTGGTGAGGGTAGGTAGGATGGGAGTGGGAAGGGTAGGAGGAGGTAGGTTGGGAGTGGGAAGGGTAGTAGGAGGTAGGATGTGAGTGGTGAGGGTAGGTAGGGTGGGAGTGGGAAGGGTAGGAGGAGGTAGGGTGGGAGTGGGAAGGGTAGGAGGTAGGGTGTGAGTGGTGAGGGTAGGTAGGGTGGGAAGGGAGGGAGGAAGTAGGGTGGGAGTGGTGAGGGTAGGTAGGGTGGGAGTGGGAAGGGTAGGAGGAGGTAGGGTGGGAGTGGGAAGGGTAGGAGGAGTGGGTGTGAGTGGTGAGGGTAGGTAGGGTGGGAGTGGGAAGGGTAGGAGGAAGTAGGGTGGGAGTGGTGAGGGTAGGTAGGGGTGGAGTGTGAGGGTAGTGAGGGGAGGGGGAGCCAGGGTGGGAGTGCTGGGGTAAGGTGTAAGATGGGTGGATGCAGCAGGCTTAGGCACTATGGAATAAATATAAAATGTAAGTAATCACAGTCTCTTCATTACTGCTATGAAGGGTTATAGTTGAGAAATGTCATGTCACAAAAACTGTTGACATAAAAATATGCATTACATTCAATATGCATTGTATCACAGACATGAGTCTAGTGTGGGACAGGTTTTAAGTCTTGCAGGCTCAAAACATTTACCTCAATATTCATATTGTACCTCTATTGTAATTGTATGCTATTATTAATTAACTCAATTTATACCGTTATTTGTAATGTTTATATACCATTTTTTGAAAAATCAATACATTTGAGTGTTGCGATATTTTACTATACTGTATATACAGACATATATACAGTATATATACTGTATACATATTCAAAACAATGTTATGCACATGATAATGCCTTTATAATGTCACAGAAATTAGAATATCTCCTTACACACAAAGATAGGTTGAGAGTCTGCACAATTACAATTGAACAGACGTAGTCTGCGAGACTATTAAATTAAAAACAAAGATAAGAGACGGTCTGCGAATCCGTTCCGGGTTTTGACAAAGGTTTGCCGAAAAAAATAACCTAGCCTTGTGGTGACGATCACATTGAAAAATATACTAAAGTTTCTGTCATCATGGGTAACAAAACCTCCAAGCCATGTGAAGCATCAGGACCCATTGTTGGTGAGATGAGCCAAAAATATGGACCGAACTACTTGAGATGTCTGTCTTTAAATTCTTATACTGCACTGTAAATTTTATTCTTGTCTTTAAATGTTTTTAAATTGTTTTTAATTGTTTTCTAACTGCTCTTTAATGTTTTATGTAAAGCACTTTGAATTGCCCTGTTGCTGAAATGTGCTATACAAATTAAAAAAAAAATTCAATACATTGAATCATAAACCCTGCATCGTGTCACAACAAAGCCCTTTTCTGGTTAGGGAATCGGACTTGTGATCGAAGGGTGGCCGACTGGTAGGAAGGGTGTGGGTGGGGGAGACTCACCCATGTCCTAAACCTCTCTCTTTGCTGTAGCTTTATGTTATTAAATCCAGGTATATGTAGTAACCATTTTTGAAAAAACAACTAAATAAAAAAAGAGGTCGTTGGTTCCACTGATTTTAGAACAGTTAAGGGGAACAGCTTTGCTTTGTGCCTAAGAATGGCCTTAGTTAATTGGAATCTGTGGCCTATCTTGCTTAAATAAACACTACAAATATATGCAAATATGTAACTTTATATGTAACTTTACTCTGATTGTGGGGGGAAAAAAACACCAGCATAACATTGGCTGTCAATGAATTGTCAATAAACCATTCCTATGAAATGTTTTTAATCCTTCAACAGATGTAGATTAAACAAAAAAAAGATAAATAATATTTTAATTTGTAGGCCTTGTGAAACATGAGACATATTGTTATGTGGTTCAATAAAGTACAATAAAGTATGAGAAACTGATTATTTTGTTATTAAACTGAATATAGTGAAGTATGCTTACAGTTGAGGAAGGTCTCGAAGACCCCTTTAATTGTGGCAAATGCCTTCATCGTCTCCCTGGATGGCTGCTCTTCCAGGTGGAGCAGCTGGCCCTTAAACTTCTTCTTCCCCTGCTTCGCCACCAGGAGCAGGGGGTAGAACCCCACTGCTTTCAATTTATGTAACTGTAACAAAACAAGAACAAAACACCACATGTTTTTTGTTTGCATATACACAGATACCTGAATGAACAATTAACTAGAAAATAAATAAATGTAACATGCTTACATCAATAAAGGCACTATCCAGTGCCTTTACGGCATTGAACTTTGTTGGTGTTTTTTCTTCAATTTTTTTTAACTTATTCATTTTAATTGCCTTGTATGGCTGCTCCCTTCCACAAAGGTGGCACTTCTTTCTTGCCACGCCAATCATGGCGTGACAGGAGATACAGGACTTTTTAGTCGATCCAGGCATCTTTATGTAGGACACAGTTGGGACAGAGATGGGGTGAGACGTTTGAATGGAGAAGGATAAAGTAGAGAAAAAAAGAGGCTAAGCGAGGTAGCGTGAAAACTAACATGACTTCTGCACAGACACAACATTTCAACACAATGTCCACAGTAGAGTTTAGAATGTTCACAACCACATATTGTTTGGATACTGTATATAAACAAAGCCTATAAATAAAATGTCAGATTTACATCTCGATTTTTACCCCAACTCAATATCTCGGACACTATGTCTCATCCTCCCTTTCACAGATACACAGGTACACAAGTACACAGACACAATCACAGAGACAGCCACAACAGTTTTGAAATATAATAAACAGCAATCTTATGTAGATCAATTTTATATAGGCCTAGTATTTCTATGGGATTTTCAAAAAGAAAATCTGTTTAAATCTCAACAAAGTCTATGGGCCCTATTTTAGGATCTAAATAGACAGTCTGAAACTAGCACACTTGCGCTCATCCTGGCGCTGCAATGCACATTGTATACGATAGGGCCCTATAGCTCCAAGGCCGGCTACACACTGCCAGTGTGGCGTGAACGTGGCGTTTCTGTTGCATGTAAGTTGCATGTCATTGCACATCAGAAACGTGTTTGATGCGGCGCTGCGGCTGCTAGCCTTGTCTGTACACATGTATAAAATGCAGTAGTAATACTTAATGTTAAAATATATATATATACTGATTTCTGATTTGATTACAGCAAAGACAACGTTGGCAGTATTGACGGCAAAATAGGCTACAGAATATTTTGTTCTGTATTGACAGGTGCAATATTTGAAAATTGATAATAATTTTTTTTTAATTACATTTATATATCTGCATTTATGTCAAAACCTCGAGACTTTCAAACATCAAAATATCATTTATTAAATGTATTTGTGTCAAAATGACATATAAACATCTTTTCGTATTATATGTTGCCTGGAAACGCTTCCAACACACTTGCATGTCGCGTGAAAAATAGGCATTTGGCCTATTTCTAGCATTTTCGGTGCAGCTCAAGCCGAACACGCAGGCAGTGTGTAGCCGGCTGCGTGGCATGAGCGTGTCAGCTGCGTGGCATGTCCGTTTTTTTTGGGCTCCCATGTTAACAGGTTAGAGCTTACACACTGCCTGAATGACACGCACATCTCAGGAAACGCGTGCATGCTAGAAATAGGACCGACACCTATTTTTCAGGTGACATGAGTATATTGGAGGCATTTACATTCAAAAGAGACAGGGAAAAGACGCTTTAATAAACAGACTGGCCGCAGCAGCGGCGCATCTGAGACATTTCTGGTATGAATGCACATATAAAACACAACACAGTAGCAACATAACACAGACAGAATAGACATGCCACGCTTGCGATGTGATTAGACCCTAACATCTTGTGTCCCCCTCCTTATCTCACGGACAAACATGCACACACACAAACACATTACTACTATCAACCATTATATTTACATTGCATTTACATTATATTGCAACATCTTGAAAGCTGTACAAAAGGTAACGTTAGGTTACATTTGGGTGAAAAAATATCTAAAATACATATTTCTTTCATATTGAAAACCCCATAGGAATGTGTGTGTGAGTGTGTTTTAACAGTTAAAACACAAACTCAAGAACAGAGGTCATAAATTAATCTGAATGCATGCATTCCTGTAAACCTCATAATTTAATCTTGCTTGGAATGAATTTAGATTTTCATTGCTACAAGATTGCTGATAGTGCTAGATAGCTGCCCTATAGAAATCATACCAGATATCAAGAAATGCTAGGTCATACAAAGGTGGGTCTCTATATAAAAATGACTTCAAAACAGGTAACCTAACTTAATGTTTTATTAACTAGGGCTGTCTTAAATGTTTATTGGATGCTACCAATGCAACAATGTCCATTTAATTTAATGCATACGTTGCTAATAACAGTAGCTAGCTAAGAAGCTATATTGCAAACACAAGATGGTACATTTGTTGATCAGTTGCAAAAGCACATATCGGTTGCATTCTGTATAAAAAAATAAATATGTAAAACAAGTTGTTTAAATGATAATAATAATTTTAAATTAATAAAATGATAGTTACCTTTCTGGTATGGTCCTTTCTCAGGGCAGAACGGGGTGAGTCTCGCATGCTACGAGATCTCACGTTGCTGCAGCTACGAGACGAGATTTCACATTGCTGCAGCTTCAAAAGAATGTAACAGCATTACATTTTCTCGCCATGCTATTTTGTAAGGTTGTTACATTTTTAGTAGGAGACTGGGTTGCACTGATTGAGTAGGCTTAATATATGCGGGAGTAATAGGTGGCCAGGTAGCCAGGGAAAACGTCTTGGCAAGCTAATTTAATATGGGATTACCCATTAGCCACCGCTCTGGTTAGCATGTAGGCTAGCTACGTTTATGAACTACAAGTAGCTACTTTAGCTGGCTATAAACATGCTACATGCTACACGGAGTGGTTAGCATGTATGCTAGCAGTAATAGCCACTGCTTGTTAAGAGGCTAGGCCTCCATTTTGGCTTGTTGATTTGGCCTGTTGCTGACTATACTATTGTTAAGATACTTTGCTCAAACCAGTCGGAGTTATGTAGGGCCCTATGAATTCCGTTTAATTTTTTCCAAAATCTCGTTTTAATTTTTTGGAATTCCATTTTTTACCTTTTACTCGTATTTTACCACAAAAGATTGTGTTTTTAATGTTCATGAATAAAATGTAACGTTACACAAATTAAATAAAAATGCCCAGCGTCTGTCTCTTGTTCTCTGCTGTTAGCGAGCAGCTGCTCTCTCCCCGGGTCTCAGTGCTTGTTTTCAACAGAAACACTCTGACAGCCTGCTCTCATTGTCTGTTGAGAATTTATTTTGAAGAACCATGTTTCATTTATAAGGGTTAATAAGTTAATATTCATGTTAAGACAGTTAATGTGATAATTAGTTAAAAACATGGATTAAAGTTCTCCGTCGCTACCATGGATTTCCGTCATTCAAACTTCACAGAGGCGACTTATGAGATTGTGATACACCCTTATGTGACAATACAATAACCAGCGGAGTTTTCCCTAGAGTTATACAGAGGCAATTAGGTGTCTGGTCTGTGTTTTAAAACGTATAATAAGTTGAACATTATCCCTATGTGTATGTATGATGATTCATGTTTTGACTTTAAAGTCAGTTAGATATTCAGTTACAACCAAAGAGGGTTTATGATTCACCTTATTGCATTAGTATGATGGAGGATTTCTGGAGTTAAAAGAAAACAGATACATATCTATATAGGCTAAAATATGATTTATCCTTTTGATATTGTTGCACTTTAAAGAGTGATATTTATTTTTGTAAAGAGATGATTATTTTTTATGAATGTGAGTGTGAAAGACGTCCACTGAGAGGTGCAGAGTAAAGAAACCTGTACTAAGGTGTTTAAATTGAAATTAACAAATGTACACTAAAACATGTTTACACTAGGGAAATGTATTGTTTTATGCCATGATTTGAGAAATTTGTAATAAACAGATGGAATTTGGAGATGAAGATGGCGGTTCGCTCTTTCACTCACTGACACTGTGATTCTGTTTTCCAGGGTTCCATCTAGGGGAGTAGAGAGTAGTGAACCACAACCAAAATCATTTGTTACTCCAGTTACATAATTTGAAACCCGTAACAAACTGTGGGGGCTCGTCCGGGATCACTCCTCATCACAACCATCGGAGGGGCAGATCCAGAGATACTAGAACCACATGACCAAGGTGACAAGATGCTGCTACAGGCCAGGAGTCAACCCGTGGGTGTCCAAGGAGGGAGACCAAAGAGAAAAGGGATCTTCACCTCGCTTAGGAGCCGCACTGCTGATCCTGAGGCCAGCGCACGCTACTTACCAGAGGGCTACACGCTGATCTTGTGGTCATCGCACACCAGCATCAGGAGATCTCACCTGTGATCGGGAGGTCGACACGCACACACACACGCCACTTTCTAAGTCACTACACCACTGATTTACTGAACTAACAAACCACAAGGGGACATCAGGATTACACACCATGTCAGCAACTCGTAAAAAATTTGTATGGAGTATCAAGAAACAATTATTCAGACTCTCAAACAGCGACCTCTATCAGGTCGCAAAAGACATTGCAATCGACAGTCCAACTGAAGAAGAGCTGAATCCGAATGATGAAGAAGGCTGCATGGAGTATGTTGTCTCGTACATGCAATCTGACACCTTACTAGAACTTGAGGATGAAGGTATGGGTCAGTTGTTGGTTTTAAATGATTTGATATGTAAAGTAATTAATACTGATGCTCCTGTTAATTTTCCAGTGGGTGCATTGAGTGATGGTAACACACATGTTGTACCTAGTCACAGTCCATCCACTACAATCCCAAACTCTGCATCACAACCTCATTCTCACCCTAACAGCACAGTTATGCAAACACAACTCCACCCTAACACTCATACCAATACAACAACACAGTCAGTAGAAGAACTGAGGCAAGTGTATGAAGAGCTGGGTGAGAAACTGCGACGATGTGAATCTACAGCGACCCCATCAACCACAACCTACCCCCACCAGGGTGAGTCAGAGTTACACTGTATGCTACAGATGATCTCGGAGAGACCAGTAGCACTGAAGGACCTCTCCTACCTGCAGCGCAGAGACTTCAAAGTACATGGTGGTCAGGTTGGAGATCAGAACTCTGAATTAAATTACAACAATATCAGCAAACAAATCGACGAGGGAGTGAAAGAGGGCTTCGCACAAGCAGAGGTGGTCAGAGGGGTGTTGAGGATCATCAAGCCAGGGGCCTTTAAGGATATGCTTGTAAACAAAGATTCAATTACAGTATCTGAACTCAAAGGCTTCCTCAGGTCTCACCTCGGAGAGAAAGCAACGACTGAAATGTTCCAGGAATTGATGTGCGCCAGGCAATCAGACCAAGAATCACCACAGCAGTTTCTCTACCGCATGATTGGGCTCAAGCAGAAACTCCTTTTCCAGTCACGACAGGCCAGTACAGACATTTCATATGATCCCAAGACCGTCCAGGAGGTGTTCCTACATACTATCTATCAGGGTTTGGGGACAAAACATGCTGACCTCTGGCAGAGACTGAGGCCGTTAATCTCAAACCTTCAAGTCACAGATGAGGAAATCCTTTGCCAGGTCATGAAAATAATAAGTGATGAGAATGAGCACCAGCGCAGACTGGGCCAACTCTCCCGACAAAAGGCAACACAAGCACACAGCGCCAAGGTTGAGACGGGAGATTGTATCAACAATAACAAGTCGCAGGATACAGCACCAGACAATAAAAATCTCCAGACAATACAACAGCTCACTTCTCAGGTGGAGACTCTGACACACATGGTGGCTTCTTTGATTGAGCAGCGGACAGCAAATACTCAGGTGCCTTACCCTCTAACTATGCCAGCCCACATCCAGTCAGCCCCTCCTTCTCAGCCAATCCCCGGCATACCTGTCCAACCACAGCTGAGACAACCTGCAGTCCAGGTGAGAGGAAGGACAGCTCGTTGTCCAAAATGTACTGAACAGAATGCACAAGAGTGTAACCATTGCTTCGTGTGTGGAGAGGCAGGACACAGAGCAGTGGGATGTCTGCAACGAGTCAGGGTGCAGGGAAACGGGGCTCGGTCTTTGTGGAGGGACGCCCAGAGACCGGTGAGCAGCTTCAGTCCCAAACAGTAACAAATAATAAACAAATAACCAGACACCCCAAGCAAAACAAACAACAAAAAACACATGTACTGACCAGCCAGAGTAACATCACCTGCAAGGCACCCCTAATTGGAAAGAAAAGTCTGCTGAAATGTCTGATTGGCGGGTACCCAGCTACAGTCCTGTTTGATTCAGGCTCGCAGGTGAGCATAATTGACCAACAGTGGACTGACACTCACATTCCTAATCATATAATGAGACCTCTTTCTGAGCTTTTAGAGGAAGAACTTGGTGTCTATGCAGTCACTGGCCATGCTGTCCCATACAGTGGATGGGTTGAGCTCACTGTCAATCTTGCAGGGAATGAAGACCCCAACCTCACCATACAGGCCCCTTTTCTAGTCAGCTCGCTGCCACTGCCCCAGCCTCTCCTAGGAGCCAATGTACTCCAGGAGATCATCAGAAGAAAAGAGTCCTCTGGCGATGCAGTTGTAAATGTTGTCAGCCTCCTCCGCAGTGCATTTGGAATAGAGGAGGAACAGGTGGAGGCCATTGTGAATTTTATCCAGGTGCCCCCAAGGACATACTGTGATCCAGTCACTATAAGAGTGGGCCAAGACCATGCTATCATCCCCCCTGGCAGAACAGCTCATGTATGGTGTAGGGTACCCCCAAACTTTGATGTCTCTGACATCATTGTTCTATACGAACCGGCTGAGGAGAGCGTTGTCTTAGGGCAGTTGAGTGTAGGAGAAGGCCTCTTGGAAATCAATAACACCCGACGGCCTTATGTTAAGGTGCCCATCTCCAACCACTCAAAGCATGAGGTCACCTTGCCGAGGAGAACCTCTCTGGGAACCATCCAACATATTATCAAGGTCCTCAAGACCGATGCACCAGAGTCACCTCAGGCTGATTGCACACCAAGAAAGATGACATCAGTCGAGGTTAATGGTGTCGCACCTCCCCACCCAAGTCCTGGCTTCCTCCTGTTGATATCAGTCACCTCAGCCCTGAACAACAACAGGCGGTAAGGGAAGTGCTCTACGAGGAATGTGGAGCATTTGCCCGTAAGAGCGATGACATAGGGTGCATCCCCTCCCTACAGATGGAGATCAGGACTAAGGACGACATCCCAGTTCAGAGGGCCTACGCATCCATCCCAAAACTACTCTACAGGGAAGTTAAGGAGTACATCCAGAAGCTGTTGGTTAAAGGGTGGATCGTGAAGTCCCAGTCGCCTTATTCAGCTCCTGTCATCTGTGTAAGAAAGAAAGATGGGTCCTTACGCCTGTGTGTTGACTACCGGCTTCTCAACAACAAAACTGTGCCGGACCGTCACCCTCTTCCCAGGATTCAGGACCTCACTGACTCCCTGGGAGGATATGCCTGGTTTTCGATCCTTGACCAGGGGAAAGCCTATCACCAAGGCTTTACTGCCGAAGGATCAAGGTAACTGACTGCATTTATGGGGGCTCTACGAGTGGGTCCGAATACCCTTTGGGTTATGGAACGCCCCAGCGGCTTTTCAGAGAAGCATGGAAGGTATGCTCGACACATTGAGAGATGAGTGCTGCATCCCTTATCTCGACGACGTATTGTGCTTCTCCAGGTCCTTTGATGAGCATGTGCAGGTGCTACGCAGAGTCCTTCAAGCCTTGCAACACCACGGGGTAAAGTTGAAGCCGGAGAAATGCGAGCTCTTCCGCAAGGAGGTCCGATATGTCAGCCGGTTGGTGTCAGCGGAAGGAGTAAAAATGGACCCCAAAGACCTTGAAGCAGTGCGGGCACTGAAAGACAAAACGCCACAGACAGTTGGGGACATCAGGCAGTTGCTTGGGTTCCTGAGCTATTATTGAACATACGTGCAGGACTTCTCACGTATAGCCAAGCCCCTGTACGACCTGCTCCAGTCGAAGCCCAACACCCCTTCGCCCAAACTACCACGAGGAAAAACAAAATGCAATCAGCAGTCCTCCCGTACTCCGGTAGAATGGAATATACAACACCAACAGATCCTGGAACAGCTTGTGGATCGGCTGACCAAACCCCCCGTGCTGGCGTATCCCGATTTCAACCGCCCCTTCACACTCCACACAGATGCCTCCCGAAAAGGCCTCGGTGCAGTTCTTTATCAGAACCAGGATGGGAAGATGAGGGTGATTGGATACGGGTCACGCACACTAACATCAGCGGAACAAAATTACCATCTACACAGCGGAAAGCTTGAATTCCTCGCGTTGAAGTGGGCGATATGTGAGAAGTTCCGAGACTACCTATTCTACGCCCCGCATTTCACAGTCTTCACAGACAACAATCCCCTCACATACATCCTGAGTACTGCTAAACTCAACGCAGTGGGTCACCGGTGGGTGGGGCAGCTAGCCGATTTCCATTTTGACATCAAATACCGGCCAGGCAAAACCAACATTGATGCTGACACCTTATCACACTGCCCCCTGGACATCGACACCTTCATGGCTGAGTGTTCGGAAGAGTTATCGGAGGAGGCAGTATGTGCTGTGTGGGAAGGAAGCCGGAGAGCACAAGAAGGAGATGTGGCCTGGGTGGCAGCCCTCAACTTAACATCCCACAGCCAACCTCAAGTTGAGCCTCTGCAGGAAGTCAGTCATGATGAGCTTGTGAGGGAGCAAAGGAAAGATCCAGCTATTGAGAAAGTGATGGCGTTGAAGGAAAACAACACACCACTAACAGAGGATGACAAAGAGAGAATGGACACACACACAAGGAGGCTGTTAAGAGAGTGGAGCAGATTATACGTAGAGAATGACCTTCTCTACAGGAAAAGTGCAGGTCGACAACAACTGGTCCTGCCTGCCACCTACAAACGAACAGTACTCACCCAGCTGCATAACAACATGTGTCATGTTGGTGTTGAAAAAGTTTTGAGCCTAGCAAGGGAGCGATTCTACTGGCCTTTCATGAAAGCAGAGATAGAGGAGTACGTGACCAGGAAGTGCCCTTGCATTAAACAGAAGAAGCCAGCTACACATGAAAGAGCACCAATGGGAAGTATTACATCAAATTCGCCCCTTGAGCTGGTCTGCATCGATTTCCTTCACCTGGAGGCCTGCAAAGGGGGATACGAGTATATCCTGGTAGTGGTTGACCACTTTACAAGATTTGCAAGATACACAGCTGAGTCACAAAAGAGGAAAAAGAGAGCTTCAGACATTCCGAAACCCACACATGAGACACAGGGCCCAGATATAAGTGACTCTGAGGAAGAGGAAGGCGTGCCTCGTTGTTGGCTGCGAATACCGATGGAGAAACCAAGAGCTGAAAGTTACTTACCTGTGCCACATGTTACTCCTGACTTCCAAAACAGATCTGAACAGAATGAGACCTACCTGGGAGAAATGATTCAGGCCGAACCTGAACAGGACAGGGAGAGTGTTAGGGATGAGGAACAGGGGACCTCCAGTGAGGATGAACATGGCATGGACCAGCTTCAACCTGCAACCGTTCAAGAAGAACTGCATGCTGTCCATCAGGAGAACAACGTCCCCGCACCACAACCTGAACTTAAGATCCCTCTGAGACAGTCCACGAGAGAAAGACGGCCAGGTTATGTGTTTACTTACCCATCCCTGGGTCAACCAGCTTATCACCCGCGGCCCACTGTAAGTACAGATGGAATCCAGCCAGTACAGTGTGCTCACCAGAGTCTCTGTACACCACACTTCCACCCTTTCCAACCCCCATCCATCGCCCCATACCCTTACCTACCTGTTGTGTATCCAGCTTACTGTGGATGAGACGCCATGAAAGACAATTACATACATTCCAAACTCACCTGAAGAGACCTGAATCACAATAAACACCATACATACATCATACATTTCATACTGAATCACACACACCCTATACAGTTTACACTTACCTGTCAGAACATACACATCATACATTACATACTCACCAGATGAGATCTGGAACACACACTTTATAGGACGTATAGAATACACTGATGGAGAGTGGAATGTGTTTTGTTGAAAAAAAGGGGGTGAATGTTCAGAGTGAAATTGTTCAGAATATCTTGTGTCAGGAGCCACTTTTATTTGTTGGGGAGTGTGTGATACACCCTTATGTGACAATACAATAGCCAGCGTTCAGTACAATGTCAACTTTTATTGTGTAAGACAATATTAACGTAGGGGGGAAACAAAGAAAGCGGAACCAAAGTGCGGGTATCGTTGCACCACGGTGCCAAGGTGATGGGCACCTCCCTCTTCTCTGAGACGGAATTTGGAGATGAAGATGGCGGTTCGCTCTTTCACTCACTGACACCGTGATTCTGTTTTCCAGGTTGGTACTTGCTAAAAATTACAAAACTGTTTCCTCCCGAAGTGCATGTGGTGTATTGAAGCTGTGAAGAGTTGGTTATGGAATTTTTGGATGTGTAAAGCCGAATTAAAGTGCCGCGTTTATAACCGTGGGAAACGGGTTTTGTAAACAATGACGCTAGCGGCCAGTTAACAGTGTGTATTAGGGCTGCGTGTGTGGTTCTGGGTGCTGGTGTCCTCACTCCCTGGTGACGTTTTATTTTGTGTTTTTAAGGTATCCTGACAGGCTATAAATGATTGTTATTGTTGTTAAAGGGGAGTTTTCCCTAGAGTTATACAGAGGCAGTTAGGTGTCTGGTCTGTGTTTTAAAACGTATAATAAGTTGAACATTATCCCTATGTGTATGTATGATGATTCATGTTTTGACTTTAAAGTCAGTTAGATATTCAGTTACAACCAAAGAGGGTTTATGATTCACCTTATTGCATTAGTATGATGGAGGATTTCTGGAGTTAAAAGAAAACAGATACATATCTATATAGGTTAAAATATGATTTATCCTTTTGATATCGTTGCACTTTAAAGAGTGATATTTATTTTTGTAAAGAGATGATTATTTTTTATGAATATGAGTGTGAAAGACGTCCACTGAGAGGTGCAGAGTAAAGAAACCTGTACTAAGGTGTTTAAATTGAAATTAACAAATGGACACTGAAACATGTTTACACTAGGGAAATGTATTGTTTTATGCCATGATTTGAGAAATTTGTAATAAACAGATGGAATTTGGAGATGAAGATGGCGGTTCGCTCTTTCACTCACTGACACCGTGATTCTGTTTTCCAGGGTTCCATCTAGGGGAGTAGAGAGTAGTGAACCACAACCAAAATCATTTGTTACTCCAGTTACATAATTTGAAACCCGTAACAAGATCAATGTAGATCGGAGGAGAACAAAAAAGTGTTGGCTGATTTGTATAGAGCTCAGTCCCGCCCCTTCTCTGAGAGACCTTGGGTTCCGGAAGTAAATTTCCCATTCATTTCTCCCATTGACGTCTGGAAAAATCCATACATAAAGGGGCGGTTTCCCAGACAGAGATTAAGGCTAGTCCTAGACTGAAAAGGCCTTTTAACGCAGACTAACAGAAATCTGCTTTCTTGGTCATGTTGTAAAATAGTCCTAGACTTGGCCTAGTACTGGATAAACTAAACTGATTTCCTGAAGGAAGATACTTCAGGACTAAATTGAGGCTTAAATTAAACCACCCAGGAGGCAGGTTTAACTTCAGATTACAAGTTGTTTGTTAAAGAAGACACATGGATTACTTGGAGTATGTCAATGAAGAACAACGAATACCACCAGCTAGGCAAGTTCTTGCTAACAGAAGTGACCCATTGCAATGCTTTGATGACATTAGTTTTCGAGATCGTTTTCGAATGCATAAAGTAAATGTTGTGGATCTCATTTCACTTTTGGAACCAAGGCTTTCATCTGTTACCCAAAGAGGACGGCCTGTAGCAGTTTGTCTGCAGGTGCTCATAACTTTACGATTTTTGGCATGTGGCACCTTTCACAGAGAAACTGGGGACTTATGTGGTGTCAGTGAACCTACAGTATGTAAAGTCATTCACAGAGTATGCATGACTATTTGTGAATTGAGAAGACATTACATAAACTTCCCTGATGCTGCGACCCAGGCAAACTACAAGGTATAATTCTATGAATATGGGAACTTCCCAGGAGTCATAGGCTGCATAGATGGAAGCCATATTCCCATAAAACGTCCCTCTTCTCTTTCTGTTTACACCATACTTGCACCCAACAACTACTGAGCAAAAGGCGCTACAACCAGGCTCATATGCGCACTAGGGGACTAGTAGAGCGCATGTTTGGGGTTTGGAAGAGTCGCTTTCAGTGCCTTCGGAAAACACTTAGATTCCAACCAAGAAGATGCTGCACCGTTATCATTGCAACAACCATTCTTCACAACTACCTGAATAGGCATGGATGCCCAGATCCCCCGATACAGGAGGATGACAATCTAGATATACCACCATTTACAACAGACCACACAGAAGAACTTGCCTACAGAGATGCTTTTGCATTGTGTCACTTTTGACATTGCCTTGTCACACTTCTGCTGGGATCTGATACATTTTCACATGTAATGAGCGAATGACTGTATTTTAAAAGTATTTGTCTGGTATATTTAAGAAACACCCAAAACATCAAAAATGATTTAATAAACAATTTTTATTCCATATTCATTGTTGAGATATTTGAGACAGTTGCATCTCTCTCTCCTTCATCTTCATTTCCAGTTCTACTCGGAGGATCTTCATTTTCATTTCATGCTCCTCCTCAAGGTACTTCAACTTGTGTTCATGAAATTCAATGGCCAGCTTTTCGTGGATTGTGACTCTTTTGTTGTGATGATCGGTACTGGCAGACACTGCCACCCTAGTTTCTGAGGATGTGGAGGGTAAATTACCTTGCAGTGCTTCAGTTATGTCCCTTTGACTTTCTCCTTGAAAGAAAGAACAGTTCATATATAATCAAATAAATGCACATTAAATGAGAAATGTTCCACATCAAATGAAAGGAAAAAAAAAAAAAAAAAAAAAAAAAAAAAAAAAAAAACTATTTAGAATGTGTGTGTGATACCAAAAAAAAAAAAAAAAAAAAAAGGGGAAAACCTGGGGGTGTGTGTTTTTCTGTCTAGATGGTCATCATCTGGTATGTTCTCCAAAGGTTGCTGGTTCTCCATTATTCCTGTCAGTAAGTCATCCAACTGATCAGTATCTTTATTTGCAGGTCCTCCACCAGTCTTAAACCTCTCTCTTCAGGCTTCCGCAGCAGTTTTTTTTAGGTTGATTTTTATATTCTTCCACAAAACCTGTACCGATTATAATACTGTAGTGTCAATCCATTGATATCACAGAACAGTAATAAAACACAGCTATCAAGGTAATAGAAATTGACAATCCTTACCTGAAGCTGTTGTATTGTTCTTGTGGATGTTTGTTCATTTGCATTAAATTCATTACAGATGGATTTCCATGCATTCCTTTTCTTTGATTCCACAGCAGATGTGTGCTGTTTGTCTTCAATGACCGGGTGTCTTGATACTATTGTCTTTAAAAGACTTTTCTCATGCTCACTAAAGTTTTTTGATCGTAGTCTCTTTTCTGCTGCCATTGCTTTCCTTGAATTTCCTTCTCCAGTTCCTTATGTTTTAGGTGTTTCTTTGTCCATTCCATGTTTTATAGGCAACCTCAGTCCAGCTAATTCAGACTGGCACAGGTGGTTTTAAATTAATCTTGTTTACTTTAGTACAAGACTTCATAGTCCAGGTGTTCTTAATCTCTAATTAGTCTGTGTTTCAGAAAGCCATTTATTGAGCAGTGATTAACTATTCTAGATTAAGGCCTAGTCTTGGCCTAATTTAAACACTGTCTGGGAAACCGCCCGAAAGAGTTTTAGACCATGCCTTTGGCTAACCAGATGGTACGTGAATCATAAGCATAGAACGTACCATTTCGAGTGAAAAAACGAACAGAAAATCCAAAAAAAGTCAAAGGTACAAGTGTGTACATATCGTCATTTCAGAGCGAACGAACTACTCATCCCATAAACAACCACGCACCACTGAATAAAGGAAGCTACGTTAGTTTAGCTAACAGCTAATTCGGCTAACCGCTAGCTGAGACAGCATGTAATAACTTTAAAAGACCCTCAAAATAAAACCTGAAAATAACCGTTAAAATATATAACGGCTGTTACATCAGCTGTAGCCTGCTTTCCCCAGTGTTTAGTTTGAGTTAACATTATTTTAGACTGAATCAAGCTGTCAGCTAGCAGTTAGCTGAATTAGCTGTTAGCTAAACTAACGTTAGCTTCCCGGCGGAGGCTAACGGCAGAAGCGTGGAACAGATCGTGAGTCACCAGTATCATAGACAGTATATAATGGACCAACAGACCCCGTTGCTCTGGACGGAGACCAGTGAAGGCTATTAGAAGCACTTTTCCGGTGATCTCTTGCTTTACTGCGCAGCCTCCAACTGAGAGAGACAACGTAAATGTGACGTGAGCAACGTGTCTGAAAGTTGTAAGTCTTCTGGTAGCTGTGCCAAGAGAAATCTCAATCATTCCAAATCTTGCAGAGACAGAGAGCTTAGGTATATGTAAGGAGATAACATAGGCACAGGCTAATTTTTGCCCTCTAAAATGCTAGTTAACATTAGTAATTAAACCTAAACAGCTCATGTAAGTCGAAACTGCCTGCGAGCTTCTCCTGTACTATACGGTAATTCCTCTACTATGTGACACAATCGTTAGCCTATTTTTACTAAAACGTCTGCTACGGAGCCATAACGTGAGGTACAACCCACTACGCAATGTGACGTCGAAGGGATGTCTTTTCCATGTAATTTTTGGACGTCCAATTTCGGTCCACTGAAGGGGTTGTTTTGTAACGCCAGGCGACGTCTTTTGTTTTCTGTACCATGTGATAATTTTCCTGTGTAGCTACAGGAAAATTAACTGGCACAGAACACATGTCCTCCACTCTCTGGAAACATGGGACTACAGTTATACACATACAAATAAATCCCAATTTATTACTGCCATTTCCATCTTTATTCAAAAATAAATTGCCCTAAATGGCATCAGAAGGGCACCAGACATATCAAGCACAATGTACAATTTATAAAGCGCTTTTCAGGGTACTCAAAGACAATTTACACAAGTTCAAATTATTATAGAAAATAGCACACTATAACACATTAAAAACTATTCTGAAAATAAAAAAACCTTTTGATCATGTAGCTAGATTTTGAGATAATTAGCCTACATTGGTCTATACTAAGGGCTAATGTACAAAAATACTATTAAAAGCTTAAACCAGTGTTTTTTTTTAAGTCTGAAACTGTGTGCTTCCTCTCAATCAAAGAGCTGGGGCACATTCAATCTCAAAACAGCACGTTTCCTAGGAATGGTGTGCAACGGCTTGAGTTATGTTTTCTCTCATTTGGTGGGTGTGTCTCAATCATTGGCTGTGTTCTAGGTGATACCCAATCAGTAGAGATGTGTCTGTAAACCTGTGCATCCTGTTTCAGTTTTTAAAAAAACATCACTTGCTTAGCCTTTCTCAATTTTTTGATACCTATGGGATCAGGATAATGTTATTTAAACCTAAAGACACTGAACAATTGAGCAAAGAATAACATTTATTTATTAAGAAAAGTCATTATTTTTCTCAATCTGTAGGAGTCGCTGAAATATACAGCATTTTTCTCTTTTACCTACACACTTGAGCTGTGTATCCCTGCTTCATAACAGCAGTCTGTACATGTTGGAGAACAAAAACTGATTGTCATACTAATACTACTGAACAAATTCAAGTACTGCTCATCATATTGTCCACTGTCCATCATAATGTCAATTATTTCAGTAAAAAAAAAAAAAAAGGCTGTCTCTGCTGAGCCCAGTCTCACTGAAAAGCGTACAAATACCACGGGTTTCTACCTGTGAAATACGTGCAATGTGTACGCGAAAGTGAAATTGTGCGTACAGTAGATACGTGGAGCGCTCCAATTACAGTAATGGAACCCACTGCACTTATAGTATAAAGGGACGTGGGACCGTGTAAGGAGGTTGGTTGGGGTGGTGTATGGGTAAAACACAGGACTTTCACCCAGGAGACCGGGGTTCGCGTCCCGTGTTTGGCGATTTTCAGTATCCCGTGTTTGGCGATTTTCAGCATGTGGTTTTTGTTGTTGTTGTTAGGCCGTTTATTAGCGTGTTTATGTGGCGCGTTTTTGCGACTTTGTAGTGTTTTTTTGTTAAGCCTTCCCCAATGTTTCTTCCCTAAACCCAACCGTTTATTAGTGTGTTTTTGATGTTTCTTCCCTAAACCCAACCGTTTATTAGTGTGTTTTTGTGACTTTCTTGTGTTACTAAAGCCTTTCCCTGCATTATTTTTCTAAACCCAACCATATCTATGTTTTTGTGTGTGATGCTGTTCTCGCGATAACACACATATAAAACGCACCGGTCCCCATTACTTCAATTGGAGCGCTCCGCGTATGTAATGCACGTAGAATTTCACTTTCGCGTACACATTGCACGTATTTCACAGGCAGAAACCCGTGTTATTTGTACGCCTTCGAGTGAGACCGGGTTGCTCTGCTACAGCCTCTACTCCAGTCTGTTGCCAGTCGGGGAAGTCCTTGATGGCCCTCTCGGTGTCGGACTCAGGAAAGTAGGATTCCTCGGTGCTGCTGCTACAGCTGCTGCAAGAACAAAAGATTTGGGTTATGTGCGTTAATTTGAAGAAGTATGTTTTAATGCATGGACGTTTTTTCAGTTTTCTTTTCCCGTCTCCCATTGTTTTTAAGAAGTGGTTGAGTATTGTAACGTAAGGCTGGGGGAATAATTGTTGTTTTTTTGCAGATGTGAATAGAAGACCGGTTTCAAGGTTTAATGGTAATCACAATTATTTAAAAAAAAGCATTTACTTTTCATACCAAAGGTATGCTGCCCTCTCTTTACTTCCTAATCCCATTTTCAATTAAGATTTTTCTAAATTTACCACAGATGATTCGGAAAAGTAATGACTGGGAATATGGCAGCTTTCCACATTTCCCCGTTGAATATCTTGGTCATCATGGCAATTGAGAGATCTGAAAAATACAAACACAGATAAGATCCTTAAATTAGTCCCACAGTGGGGATATTTTCAGTGATACTGCACCAAACGGAACGTGCAATAAAGATAATGATAGAGGAAGTCTAGGAACCCTTGAACACACAGGGGATGGAAAAATAGAGAAAAAAATAGGCCTAAGAATCATGAGTGGCACTGCAACTGCCCCAAATACTAGATAGATTTTGATTACAGGTGTGTAATTTGCATCATGCATCAAACTAATAAGACAATAACATACCTGACTCTTTTTACTTGTTGATCAGGCTCATACACACAACTAGTCTTGTGGTATGATGACCTTCATCTCTGCATTGCCTTCTCTCACAACTCCTAGCCACGTTTTCTGATCTTCCACTATACATCATACTAACATAAAAACAGACACACTATGTGAAAGCTACTATCAAAAAATGCTGCTCTTTTGTAAGGATGCAGTATTTTTAGTATTGTCAACTACTGTTTTGCAATGAACACAGTGTATTCATGACATTTAGTAGAAGATGGTGATGATATTCTTAGCAAGAACCACCTTTTTAATAAGGGATAACTAGTGAAACAAACAAGCAAACAACACTCTACCAAAGTTACCCTTGCTATAAACATGATACGGAAAAGTTAAGTACCAATAAAATGAATTGTGATATTGATAATTATATTGATCTTAAAGTCAAATGTCATTCAATCCTTCCATCGAGCGTGTTTAGTCCCTGTTAAAGCCGATTATAAACGCTAATGTCAGTTTTATGTAACGTTAGCTAGCTAGGTTTATGGTCAATTTGACTGTCCTGACAGTAACTACATTAAGCTAACGCTAGCTTGTCAGGTAAATTATTTTTATTTAAGTAATCAAAGTTAGTGATATAGCTAGCAGTAAGAAAATTGTGGTAACAGGTGGCTATGCTCATCGGGGTTTTGAAGGCTAACGTTAGCCAACGAAAACGGGCACCATCTAATTACTGATGTTTTATGACCGTCAGCACTCCGAACCCCGTTGTCAAAACCAATTGTTAACCAGATTTAATGCTGAGAGTACAGAAACTAACCACAGTCTTACTAAAATGTCCTAAAACTAATTTTACATTGTGGTAATTTGCAGGGTAAAAATAGAACCTTATCACAATGGGAGTTAAAGTACGAACGTTAGCCTGCCATTAGATGGCCCCTGAACCTCTTCACCTTTTTTAAATATGATTTAGCTAGCTAACTATTATTAATTTTTGGCCTGTGTAACGTTAACGTTATAGTTAGCCACATTAAACTATGGAACAGCCAGTAAATTAACTTACCGCAACAGACATAGCTAGCTAACATAAACTTTACATTCAAATTCAATCAGATAAGTACATTTAGCTAGAGCACGGATATTTAAATTTTAAATGAATGTGAAAAAGGGCTACGATGTTAACCTGATCTAACGGCTCTAAAGTTACTTTAAACCATGACATGGTGTAACTTACTAACACATCTTGTTATTTGTCAGAGGAACACCAACTTCCACATGCGAAAACGTCGAAATATTTGTATTAACATTACGTTAAGATGCTTACCATGGGGTTTGACAGCAGCAACGAAGCAGTCTCCATCCTAACCCTTCGTAGACTGTGGCAACTTTTTTCCTTCCTTTATCGACGGTGGCGCGAATGTAGCCTGGTTAACACCAGACCCTTCTCAGTTGTAACTGAGAGTGGGTCTGGGAAAGGTTCATTGACAGTTCATTTCCAGAGGGGCGTCACCAGCGGACGCCACTCAAATGCCTCTGGGCTCATTGGATAGTCCTTCAACCAATCAGACCAACGATACCGGTGACGCTTTTCACATCCAACTAAAAAAATGTGATTCTGGTTTTTGGTGTCGTCCCTCCACGCCCTACTTTCTCCTTGCAGGTGTTGCATATTGCTAACTTGTTATCTTCTGCACACACGCTGAAGAATTTCCAAACAGCTGATATGTTGCAGGTTAATTCACGAGGCTCCCTACATGTGCAAGAATAGCGCGGACACGCACTTCACACCGCGAGCGGGTACACGCCACACACGGCGGAGAAGTTGAGAGAAAGGAAAAAGAGACTGTCTCTGTCCGTGTGTGCGTGCGTCCTTGAGAACTGTAACTCGTATAACTTATGTTGTCAGTTAATTATAGCATTGACCGGTATAAAATCGGCATATGTCAGACTGACCTACCAAGCCCTGGTCATGGTGAAGCACGGCTTCGGTAGCCGTCATGTTGAATGTAAACAAAAAGCTGCTCGCCGTCGCTGCGCTATCCTCGTCGTGTAAAGCCCGCCTCAACGGTTGTGATTGGTGCCTCAATTTTGAGGACATTGGAAATGGGTTTAAATGGGCTCCTTGCCAGACTAACCTGCAGAGCAAATCTCAAATTTGCCGGAAGTTCGTCAGGGTTTACCCAGGCTAGCGCGAATGGGTTGCTGGGCAGAATTCAGATTCACTGTCCATCACATCAACAGTTTGTGTGTACAGTAAAGACATCCAGACGCCCAATAAACGATGCTTCCAAATGACCCGAGAACAACTGAGGAACTTTCTTTTTTCGTATGTGTGTGCTTACTATACTGTCTATGGGTTAATCCTGTCTATGGGTTAATCATGTAAATTTCCTGCACCTGTCATGGACGTCCAAATGACGTCCAAAAAATTACCCAGTTCAAAGATCAAATGTTGAACGTCAATATGACGTCCAAGTTGGGTCACGGTTGGACGTCCAAATAGTGGACCTAGTTTGGACGTCGAATAGATGTCCAGAATTGGTCATGGACCGACGGACCCAATATAGACATGATCTATCCGACGTCCAATGTTTAGTGGGAAGGTAATGGAGCCTTTTATATATTGTCGTGTTTCTTTAGAACTAAACAATGGACAAATAGAGTCTTTAAACGCTTCAGATGTAAAGTTATTCGCTGTCAAGTGACGTCAAAATGAATGCTAGTCAGTGGAATGCTAATGAGGTGATACCTTTGTCGCGAATAAAAGACGTTTATCTCAAAACAAGGTTGGTGCCCCATGATTTTTGGCATCTATATGATCATATATAGTCGCTTAGTCATGTCGGCATGCTGGTTTTAAGTCTACCGTCGACGGTTACCATTTTATGGCTTATACTCCAATTTGTCAATGGAGAAATTGCATTGTATTTTTACTTCCGGAACATGCTGTGGGCGGGACTGTTGAGCTCTATTGACAGATTGTTACACTCTACAGCCAATGGTATCATTAACAGTGTGTGCGTGCCTGACCAATGACCGTGTAGTGACCCACACAGGGCGGATCTAAACACGGAGCGGCGCTAAAGTTTAGCTGCTTAGCTAGCAAGGACTCGTCGCGCTGCTACGTTAACAATTCGTTTTTGAGTTTAGTCAACACGTGAGAACTTGTCTGACACGGAGAGTCTCCTGTTGTGTGCTACATGTGTGAAATAACAACTATAGTCTGGACTTTGGAGTGTATCTGTGTAAACGGCTTCATTCAGCATCTCTCCCTCCCCTCTGGCACCGTGAGTTACCATGGTTACAACAACGCCCTGAAACTTTATAATGATAATCAATGAGAGTTTTTGGTTAGTTTGACTATAAATCATGAACGTAGCCTGATTGTAGCTCGATGCTAAAATCTTGTATTCTAACATATAGAACAAATGTAAAGCCTTAGAGCTTCTTTGATTATTAACTGTATGTTAATGATGACACAAAGGTGATAACTCGCCATCAGACTGACAAGGCTGCAAAAGTTGCGTTTGTATGATGTATTTTTCTGTTAAACGATAAGAGGCTCACTTTAAACAATATTATTATTAATAATAATTAATGATAATGATGATGAGAAGAAGAAGAAGTAGAAAAATAGTGTACTGAGAAGTTCTGTAGATGGTTGATTATTTGAAAGAGTAAAACTTGAGAGAAGCTTGGCAAAAAAAAGGCACAGTTTGATTTCATAGATTGAAAATTACATTGAAAAGAAAAAAAACGTGTGAATAGAACAGCTGTTCAGATCATCCTCCTGTAAAACACTGTTGGTCAAATATTTAAACTTGATGTCTGCATTAGAGAACATGGTATGGAGTGAGGCTGTAAATCTTATCTTATTTTTTTAGCACGTGTCAAGTAACGTGCCCTGTAACATGTTTCACAAATTACAAATTGGGAATATGACTTGGCTACAGCTCGAAAAACATTTTTTTTGCTTTAATCCATGTAAAAAGAAGACTGTACATTTGTTTTGAATGTTTGATTTAAAGTGATAAGTACACAGGTTAATTTCAGAGAAAATGTATGCTTTACATTGTATTAGACAGTAATAATACAGTTCATTTAAATGTTTTGAAAGGGAAATATATTAAAAGATGAATGTTACATCTATGTTTAAAAGAGAAATATATTACAATTTAAAAATGGTGCTAAAAAGATAAATACTGATTTGAAAGCTGTTTAAAAATATACATAATTCCTTATAAAAGTCCGTAATTTCATTTGTGTTATTTAAAATAAAGATTGTGAATTCATGATGAATAATTGTTTTGTTTGCACTAAAATATCTATCCTCCATTGCTTTAATATTGGACCCAATCAAAAAACACACTTGGCCACTGGCGGGCCACCCTGCCACCGGGCATTACAAGTTTCAACTCATTTTACTTATCTCCCTACTCAGGTCTTCAGTCACTTTGCCATGTGCCTTGCAAGGACAAAAAACTCTAGCCTTCATCTTCTCCTGGTATCCTGGTGTCATGGACCAAGGGGTTCAAGTTGAGACGTGATCAGCCTCTCAGGACAAACTAGACATCGTGTGTGTGTGTGTGTGTGTGTGTGTGTGTGTGTGTGTGTGTGTGTGTGTTGATCCAGTATCCTAGTGTCATGGATCAAGGGGTTCAAGTTGAGACGTGATCAGCCTCCTGAAGAAAGTCGTGAAGAAGTACGGAGTGAGACAGAAACATCAAATATGGATTGGCCTTGCAAAATCTGTAAATTTGCGATCCCTACTAAAGACGAGTTGTTGAAACATTATAGGTTACGTCATATCCGCGGTGGGAAACCTTTGGATTGTTTTTGTTCATTTAAATCATGGGGTAGCCTGAAATCACATATATCAAGGAAACACTCAACAAGAGTGAGAACTAGGGCTGTACCGAATACCAGTTTTTGATCTTCGAAGCTTCGGTGCTTTTCAACAGCGAATATTCAAAGCTTCGGTGGCGGCTGCAGCGGCGGGGGAAACCAACATTTCCAAACCGCACCTGAAGGCAGCTTTTTTTCACGGTAAAAGAGACAAGCGAGATGAAGCAACTGCTTTGTTGTTGCAGGACATAGTCCCTTGTTTCTACAGTAGGCTACGTTTTTACTGTTCGTCATTAACTGCCGTAGCCTATTCGCAAGTCACGTTATTTTCCATGAAAATTAAGTGCACATTTTTATCACGTGTAAATGGCGGATAAAAGCAGCTCGTTCTACTTACAGAACTCAGGTGATTTCTCAAGCTTGATGTGCTGTTGTGGTATGCCAGTTTCAAATTGCATATTTGACACTGCCTTTGTCTTGTCCTCACTTAATTTAAAGTTCTCCCACACAGATGAAGTCTTTGGCATTTTTGTCTTCTTTTCGCTGAATCATGACGGTAATGACATTCAACTCATGGGCGTTTTAACTGGGGCATGTGACGTGACGTCCCAGTAAAATCTCAGAGTCTCCTATATTTCGCAGTAGATTAATTTAGATTGATAATAACGGGTAAAAAGGATAATACATTTTGTTTCTATTATTTTATTTTCCACAATGTCAAAGCAACGCAGCTTAACCCAAAATACAAGCTCAGGCATGCACTTCTGTCCATACAAACTGCGCTGTTCTGCGCTCTAGCCAGAGAATACTCCTGTTGCACGAACACTTGGAGTAGTCCAAGAAGAAGCAAATATATTTATTAAGTATAACGAGGTTGGGTAGTCTATCCTATTAAAATGGCTAGGCTGTATAAGAAAATTGTAAAAGAGAGTATAATGACAACCGTTTGGAGGGGGATGCAAGGTTGTGCAAAAAAAACAAAAAAAAAACACGAATATTCGAATGTCAAATTTTCAAATCGAATACCAACCCACTGAACGAATATTCGAATATTCGGGTCCAGCCCTAGTGAGAACCTCTGAAATACTCAGTTTCTGTTGCCAGTTCTGTAATGCAGGCACATTCTCCACCAAAAAAAGAGTATTTTGAACGCCTCAACATTTGAAAAAGCAAGAAACTGTCACCTGTGTTTTCAAAAATTGCAATTTCAAAACTAATATCTATGGAACTTTTGCTTCGCATAGAAATTGCAAGCATACTCCCCACTCATTAGATGAGTTCAAAGACGACATGATAAAGAGGTATGAAAACCCTTCACAAGCAGATCAATGCAGTGATGGAGTTAATCAGGAGGGTGAGCAGTCTGATATTGATGAGATTATAGATGATGATGTAAGAGTACTGCCAAAGTTGATTGAAAGAAGCTTGGCTCATTTAATGTTGAAATTACAGAGTTCCTTTCATGTACCCAACCAATGCATTGATGAGCTTGTAGAGGAGTTGCGACATTTTACAGTCTTGTTTGAAGAGGCACAACTGTGAAATTGATGAAGCCATTGTATCTGAAATGGTGAACGACATTTGTGGTCAGGGCTCCAGACTAACTTTTTTATTTAGGTGCACCAGCACAAAATTTAGGTGCACCCAAATTTTTCCTTGCGTCGCCGTTAACACTGAATGGCAATACACGATATATAGCTCTGTATTTTTTTACAAAGTGGGCTTCAGTTTTAAGTCATAGCCACTTTTCACAAGCTCTTTTATTAAAACAGATTGTGATTAAAATAAAATGCAAATACAGGGTTTCCTTTACCAGTTTGAAAATATACAGCTGCAACACATGTAAATGAAAGTTATCTGAAATAAATAGCCTAGGATATATTAAAATATATATATATATATATATCTCTGATAAAGCTCCTTCACTTTTCAACAACAATAACAGACTGATTAAAAGAGAAAGAGGACGCCCATATAGCTCAGTTGGTATATATAGAGGTTTGACTCCGACCTGCGGCCCTTTCCTGCATGTCATTCCCGCCTCTCTCTCCCCTTTTCTGTCTTCAGCTTTCCAATCAAAATAAAGTAGGCTAGGAAATGTCTGTATCGTCACTGCGTTGCATTTTTACTATGATAATGTGGCCATGGGTCACATCTCTTGCGCAGATCCAGCAGGCTCCGTCTTACATGCTATTACTCAACGAACTGAAGTTAGTTGCATTTAATAACTTCTAATGTGTTTTTTGCCGTGGCGGCCGCAATAACAGAGAGTTACCAGCGGAAACACTGGTACCAATACAGGTTTCCCTCTCATACTTAACAATATACAGCTGTGTAACAATTAAAACTGTAGACAAATGTCAGCAGTTTGTACCTGCGGCGCTGTGTCTCTCCGTGTTGCAGGGGAGCCGTGTGTGAGAGAATGGGGGCGGGGCTGCGCGGAGGAGAGATCCAAACACAGGCACGGCTTTACAGAAGGAATGGGTCATGTAACGCAACATTAAATCATATCGATATAAACGACATTGCTTTGTTCGTGGAGAGGCACCGGATGCAAGAACGTTAGGTGCACCGGTGCGACCTAGGAAAAACCACCCTTACATATTTTGGTTGCATGTGCGACCAAATTGGTCGCACTCTAGAGCCCTGGTGGTGCTAACCCTATTAGTTCTGCCCTCCGTGATGGTGGTCCTCTTTCCTCTGCCTTCAAAAGAAGAAAGTATTTTAACGAACACTTTTCTGTCGTTGAACCGATTGAGTATGTTCTTAGTAGAGAGAGCAGCTTCCAGTATGTCCCCATTCTAAAGTCATTACTTCAGGTTTTTAGCAAGAAATATATACAGGACCTGATCTTGAGTGAGGCAGAAGCTCAGAGAACTATGTACAAGTCATTTCATGATGGCACCTTTTACAAAACCAATGAGCTGTTCTCAGGAAGTGACCTTACCATTGCTCTCAATCTCTATGTGGATGACTTTGAGATATGCAATCCTCTTGGTACATGGGTACAGGAAAAAACACAAAATCACAGCTGTGTATTGGGTGTTAGCTGATGTCCCCTCATTGCTCAGATCTGAACTAAACTCAATCTTCTTAGCAATTCTGTGCAAGGCTGAGGATGTGAAGAGATTTGGTTACAGTACTGTGTTGGAGCCACTGCTCAAAGATCTTGTGTACTTAGAGGAGGAAGGACTGTGTGTTCCAGCATTGAGCAGAAGAGTCAAAGGCACAGTGTTTAGTGTGGTTGCAGACAATCTGAGAGGCACCTGGCTGCAGGCCTCCACTGTGAGGTCGCTACCCCCGCAGGCGCCACTCTCAAGTCACCTCCACTGTTAGGACAGGAAACGCACGGGATACATTTCTAAATAAAATCGCGAATGCACTAATTAGTAAACAATATGACGTAAAATCAATCAATTCCTTGTCTATAGTATATATCGTTTTTATTTATATAGTAAACTTTTGTTTTGTTTGTAATTTTTGTTCTGTTTTTCCTTTTATGTTGCGCATGAGCCCCAACGTGGGCATTTTGATTTATTCTGTCCAAATCTAGGACAAAAAGCCATCCATAACCTGTATTAATTCAAAGAAAAAAATAAAGCAATCGATTTGGACAATTGAAATGTTAGCCTTTGTCTTTTTCAAAACACTTCTCATTAATGATTGCCATATATGTAGACTAATATACACTGCACTGCGTAACTTTACAACTTAATCATTATGAAAAACAGTGGGTGATATGACTCGGGGCTCAATTGTCTTTGTAGCCTACTATGAAGCTGAGGATCTTGAAAAGAGAAGGTCAAATAGTTGATAAATGAAAACAATGTAGGGAATAACATTGGTCAGTGCACAGATTTTCTTTTCAGTTATTACTCATATTCATAAGCCAACATCTCATAAGATGTCATAGGCCTATACATTTTATTGTATACTATACAGTATATACAGTACTTCGCTGCCTTTTCGTTATCATTTAACTTTGACTTTATTGCACTGCTCTTTATCTATATTTTTTTCAATTTATTTTTCTGTTGTTTTCTGTATTTTTATTCTTAACCACCATAAATTTCATTTTTGGTTCTATGTCTGTGCTAATTATGTTCTTGTGCTGCTGGAACACCTAAGTACCACTAGATACAACCCTAATTATTGATATCTACAGTATAATCCAAGTGAATTATTAAGTGATCAATGAGAAAAACAAAAAACACACCAAGTCACAACATGATCAAATGTTCTGTAGCCCTTTATTCTCGAACACAAACTCACTCATCTGTGTGACATTCACAATAAGCCAAATTATTTATTTGTCCATTATTTCCTCACAGAATTTCCACATGTCCTCAGTGCTTTAAAATGTGAATTTGAAGGGCTCCAGGATTGATTCCTTTTCATGGTCATCCACTTGATCGTGGCCAACCACACCCTCCCATACTGGTAGACATTTGAATTGATTGGGCAGAGGGAATAGTACATATGGTTGTATCTTGTTGCACAAGAAGGTCTGGAGATGGGGATATTATGGTTGGTGGAAGCAGAGGAATGGATGCAGCAGATGAACTTGGTTGCAGGGAGGGCAAGGATGAATCCTGACTCTGGACTGGGCAACAGCTGAGGTGGAAGTTTGTTGTATGGGACAAGACTAAGGGCCCTATCTTGCACTCAGCGCAATTGCCTTTGTACACCGACGCATGTATCATTCCTATTTTGCACCAGACGCACAGCGGTCTTTTCCCTCCACAGACGCACGTCGGTAAATTAGGGAATGTATTTGCGCTCCCGGGGCGGTTCAGCGAAAAGAGGAGGCGTGTTCCGACGCAAACGTTACGTGGTGCTATTTTGCAGTTTCAGAAAACAATTCCGCCACTGACCAGGAAAAACCTGGTCTAAAGTCAGTGGCGCTAGTCTAAAGTCAGTAGCGCGTTATTCAGATGCTATTTTAGGGACGAATGCTTGGCCATAATGTAGCGTGTGCACAACGCGCATACACTTCTCTCATCTACAGCAGTTCACATTTTTGAAAACCATACATAATTAAAGCTGCGAGCAGCGATGTATGGGCCCTCGCGCCGCTCCGCGTGTCGGGGTTACTGGCAGACGCCGCTCCTTGCGACCGCTCATTCGCTCGGCACTCAGACACCACAAATCGTCACCAATGAAAAGGGAACTCCTTGCCGAGTTCAATGATACCATGATACCTCACACAAGACTCTACGTCATACAGTTCATCAGCTGTGAAAGGGGGCGTGGCTAAAGCATAGGGGGCGGGCCAAACCATTACCAATGAATAAGGAAGTCTCTGCTGAGTTCAATGATATCTCACACAAGGGTCTTCATCAAATGGGTCATTAGTTATAAAAGGGTGTGTGGCTAAAGCATAGGGCGCGGGCCAAACCAACACCAATTAAAAAGGAACTCTCTGCTGAGTTCATTGATACCTCACACAAGGGTATACCTTAAACGGTTCAAATGTTATGAAAGGCGTGGCCTGAGTAAGTGGGCGTGGTCATATTATAGGGGGCGGCTCAGTATCACATGTACTGGACGGGCCCTCGCGCCTCTGCGGGGGGGTTACCGGCGGACGCCGCTCCTTGCGACCGTGCATTCGCGCGGCACTCGGACGCCGCAAATCGTCACCAATTAAAAGTGAACTCCCCGCCGAGTTCAACGATACCTCACACAAGACTCTACGTCATACGGTTCATTAGCTGTGAAAAGGGGCGTGGCTAAAGCATAGGGGGCGGGTCAAACCATCACCAATTAAAAAGGAAGTCTCTGCTGAGTTCATTGATACCACACAAGGGTCTATCTTAAAAAGTTCAAATTTTATGAAAGGGGGCGGGGCTTAAGCATAGGGGGCGGGTCAAACCATAAACAATTAAAAAGGAAGTCTCTGCTGAGTTCAATGACACCTCACACGAGTCTCTACCTTAAACGGTTCAAATGTTATGAAAGGGGGCGTGGCCTGAGTTTTTTGTACATCTTGACATGTTACATATGTGTACCGAGTTTCGTGAGTCTACGTTAAACGCACTACAGGGGCTCAATTTTCTTAACTTTCAAGGGGGCGCTAGCGAGCCATTTTTGTGCGCCTATTCCCGAAACCCTTAAAATACGTAAATTTTCACCAGACTTGATGCGACCGCCAAATTTGGTGAGTTTTTCAATATGTTAAGCCCCTCAAAAAGCCAATTCATTTGACGGGAAAAAGAAAGAAAGAAAGAATTAAATGGACGGGCCCTTGCGCCTCGGCGCACGTCGGGGTTACCGGCGGACTCCGCTCCTTGCGACCGTGCATTTGCGCGGCGCTCAGACGCCGCAAATTGTCACCAATGAAAAGGGAACTCCCCGCCGAGTTCAAAGATACCTCACACAAGACTCTAAGTCATACGGTTCATTAGCTGTGAAAAGGGGCATGGCTAATGCATAGGGGGCAGGTCAAACAATCACCAATGAAGAAGGAAGTCTCTGCTGAGTATGATACCTCACACAAGACTGTACCTTAGATGGGTCAGCATTTATTAAAGGGGGCGTGGCTTCAACATAGAGGGCGGGCCAAACCATCACCAATGAAGAAGGAAGTCTCTGCTGAGTTCAATGATACCTCACACAAGTGTTTACATCAATCGGGCCATTAGTAATAAAAGGGGGCGGGGCTTAACAATAGGGGGCGGGTCAAACCATCACCAATTAAAAATGAAGTCTCTGCTGAGTTCAATGACACCTCACACAAGACTCTACCTTAAACGGTTCAAATGTTATGAAAGGGGGCGTGGCCTGAGTAAGTGGGCGTGGCCATATTATAGGGGCTGGCTCAGTATCACACGTAGACCACACATTCTAAGTTTCATGCAAATCGGATGATGTTTGTCATATAAGGCGCATTTCCTGTGGCCAGGGGGGGGGCGCTATGACCAAAAGTCAATTTTGGCCTGTAGGTGTCCTCAGGCATGGACCCTTGTCCACCTCGACAAATTTCGGGCAGATACGAACAACGTACACTCAAGTTACAACAACTTCTTTGGTCATCGCTAAACACTCAAAATGGCCGCCACGCCACGCCACACCGTCTGACGAAAAGTTTTTCTTTAATAACTTTTCATCGTTAAGGTGTTGGGATGGTACAGACCAAGTTTGAAGTCCATCGGATGAAATCTCTAGGAGGAGTTCGTAAAGTATAGCACCTTGACTTTTAGGCCTACTGCCGTTGCCACTAGGGGGCGCTATGACTTTAAGTAAATATCGGCCTTTATTTGTCCTCAGGGTTGGACTCTTATGAATCCTGAAAAGTTTCGAGGTAATCGGACAACGTACACTCGAAGTTACACCCACTTCCTGTTTCGCGTGAAAGTGCACAAAATGGCGGCCCCGCCACGGCCACGCCTATGACGAAAGGTTTTTCTTTTAACAACTTTTCATCTTTAACATCTTAAGATGGCACAGACCGAGTTTGAAGTTGATCGGATGAAATCTCTAGGAGTAGTTCGTTAAAGTACGACATGTGGAAATGGCCAAAATCGCACTAATTTCGAACTTTGAAATCAAAATGGCGGACTTCCTGTTGGGTTTAGGGTATGGCTCTAATGAAGTTTTTTGTACATCTTGACATGTTACATAGGTGTACCAAGTTTCGTGGCGTCACGTTAAACGCACTGCAGGGGCTCAATTTTCTTAACTTTTAGGGGCGCTAGCGAGCCATTTTTGTGCACCTATTCCCGAAACCCTTAAAATTCGTAAATTTTCATCAGACTTGATGCGACCGCCAAATTTGGTGAGTTTTTGAATATATTAAGCCCCTCAAAAAGCCAATTCATTTGATGGCAAAGAAGAAAGAAAGAAAGAAAGAATAATAATAATTCCTTCAGTTTCAATAGGGCCTTCGCGGCGCTTCGGGGCCTAATAATAAGGCAATATTAACACAATTAAAGCTGCGAGCAGCGATGGACGGGCCCCCTCGCTCTTGCGTGGCCGGGTTACTGGGCGGACTCGGGCCTCATCGACCGGCATTCGCGGCAGAGCACCGGACGCCAAATCGTCACCAATGAAAGAGGGAACTCCCCGCCGAGTTCAACGATACCTCACACACGACTCGTCATATGGTTCATTAGCTGTGAAAAGGGGCGTGGCTAATGCATAGAGGGCGGGTCAAACCATCACCAATGAAGAAGGAAGTCTCTGCTGAGTTCAATGATACCTCACACAAGACTAACCTTAAACGGTTCAAATGTTATGAAAAGGGGCGTGGCCTGAGTAAGTGGGCGTGGTCGCCATTTTATAGGGGCGGCTCAGTATCACCGCGTAGACCACACATTCTAAGTTTCATGCAAATCGGATGATGTTTGTCATATAAGGGCATTTCCTGTGGCCAGGGGGCGCTATGACCAAAAGTCAATTTTGGCCTGTAGGTGTCCTCAGGCATGGACCCTTGTCAATCTCGAGAAATTTCGGGCGAATCACGACAGCATTACACTCAAGTTATAACAACTTCTTTGTTCATCTCTAAACACTCAAAATGGCCGCCACGCCACGCCCACACCTTCTGACGAAAAGTTTTTCTTTTAATAACTTTTCATCGTTAAGGTGTTGGGATGGTACAGACCAAGTTTGAAGTCCATCGGATGAAATCTCTAGGAGGAGTTCGTTAAAGTATAGCACCTTGACTTTAGGCCTACTTCCTGTTGCCACTAGGGGGCGCTATGACTTTAAGTAAATATCGGCCTTTATTTGTCCTCAGGGTTGGACTCTTATGAATCCTGAAAAGTTTCGAGGTAATCAGACAACGTACACTCGAGTTACACCCACTTCCTGTTTCGGCGGCGAAACGCACAAAATGGCCGCCCCGCCACGGCCACGCCCTATGACGAAAGGTTTTTCTTTTAACAACTTTTCATCTTTAACATCTTAAGATGGCACAGACCGAGTTTGAAGTTGATCGGATGAAATCTCTAGGAGTAGTTCGTTAAAGTACGACATGTGGAAATGGCCAAAATCGCACTAATTTCGAACTTTGAAATCAAAATGGCGGACTTCCTGTTGGGTTTAGGGTATGGCTCTAATGACGTTATTTGTACATCTTGACATGATACATATGTGTACCAAGTTTCGTGCGTCTACGTTAAACGCACTGCAGGGGCTCAATTTTCTTAACTTTCTAGGGGGCACTAGCGAGCCATTTTTGTGCGCCTATTCCCGAAACCCTTAAAATTCGTAAATTTTCATCAGACTTGATGCGACCGCCAAATTTGGTGAGTTTTTGAATATATTAAGCCCCTCAAAAAGCCAATTCATTTGATGGGAAAATAATAGAAGAAAGAAAGAAAGAAAGAATAATAATAATTCCTTCAGTTTCAATAGGGCCTTCGCCGCTGTCGGCGCTCGGGCCCTAATAATGGCAATACAATATCAATTAAAGCTGCGAGCAGCGATGGACGGGCCCTCGCGCCTCTGCGCGCGTCGGGTTACCGGCGGACTCCGCTCCTTGCGACCGTGCATTCGCGCAGCACTCAGACGCAGCAAATAGTCACCAATGAAAAGGGAACTCCCCGCCGAGTTCAACGATACCTCACACAAGACTCTACGTCATACGGTTCATTAGCTGTGAAAAGGGGCGTGGCTAATGCATAGGGGGCGGGCCAAACCATCACCAATAAAGAAGGAACTCTCTGCTGAGTTCAATGACACCTCACACAAGACTCTACCTTAAACGGTTCAAATGTTATGAAAGGGGGCGTGGCCTGAGTAAGTGGGCATGGCCATATTATAGGGGCCGGCTCAGTATCACACGTAGACCACACATTCTAAGTTTCATGCAAATCGGATGATGTTTGTCATATAAGGCGCATTTCATGTTGCCAGCGGGGGGCGCTATGACCAAAAGTCAATTTTGGCCTGTAGGTGTCCTCAGGCCTGGACCCTTGTCAATCGTGAGAAATTTTGGGCAGATACGACAACGTACACTCAAGTTACAACAACTTCTTTCTTCATCGCTAAACACTCAAAATGGCCGCCAAGCCACGCCCACACCGTCTGACGAAAAGTTTTTCTTTTAATAACTTTTCATCGTTAAGGTGTTGGGATGGTACAGACCAAGTTTGAAGTCCATCGGATGAAATCTCTAGGAGGAGTTCGTTAAAGTATAGCACCTACTTCCTGTTGCCACTAGGGGGCGCTATGACTTTAAGTAAATATCGGCCGTTATTTGTCCTCAGGGTTGGACTCATATGAATCCTGAAAAGTTTCGAGGTAATCGGACAAGCGTACACTTCGAAGTTACACCCACTTCCTGTTTGGGTGGCGCGCACAAAATGCCGCCCGCCCAACGGCACGCCCTATGACGAAAAGTTTTTTCTTTAACAACTTTTCATCTTTAACATCTTAAGATGGTACAGACCGAGTTTGAAGTTGATCGGATGAAATCTCTAGGAGGAGTTCGTTAAAAAAGTGCCATATCGTGGAAAACGGGAAAATCGCACTAATTCAAACTTTGGGGTAAAATGGCGCGGACTTCCTGTTGGGTTTAGGGTATGGCTGTAATGACGTTTTTGTACATCTTGACATGTTACATATGTGTACCATGTTTCGTGAGTCTACGTTAAACGCACTGCAGGGGCTCAATTTTCTTAACTTTCTAGGGGCGCTTAGCGAAGCCATTTTTGTGCCCCTACTTCCCGAAACCCTTAAAATACGTAAATTTTCACCAGACTTGATGCGACCGCCAAATTTGGTGAGTTTTTGAATATATTAAGCCCCTCAAAAAGCCAATTCATTTGACGGGAAAATAATAGAAGAAAGAAAGAAAGAAAGAAAGAAAGAAAGAAAGAAAAGAAAGAAAGAAAGAATAATAATAATTCCTTCAGTTTCAATAGGGCCTTCGCGCGCCGGTGCCGGGCCCTAATAATTCCTTCAGTTTCAATAGGCGCCGCTCGCCGCTGTGGCCTTCGGGCCTAATAATTCCTTCAGTTTCAATAGGGCCTTCGTTACGGCGCGACAGCTTCGGGCCCTAATAATTCCTTCAGTTTCAATAGGGCCTTCTGCGATCCGTCGGGCGGCCCCCTAATAATAATTCCTTCAGTTTCAATAGGCCGCCCGGCGCTGTCGGGCCTAATTCCTTCAGTTTCGAATGCGGCCTCGCTTTGTCGGGCCCTAATTAAAGCTGCGAGCAGCGATGGACGGGCCCTCGCGTCTCTGCGCGCATCGGGGTTACCGGCGGACACCGCTCCTTGCGACCGTGCATTCGCGCGGCACTCAGACGCCGCAAATCGTCAACAATGTAAAGGGAACTCCCCGCCGAGTTCAACTATAGCTCACACAAGACTCTACGTCATACGGTTCATTAGCTGTGAAAAGGGGCGTGGCAAAAGCGTAGGGGGCGGGTCAAACCATCACCAATTAAAAAGGAAGTCTGTGCTGAGTTCAATGATATCTCACATAAGACTATACCTTAAACGGGTCAAAAGTTATGAAAGGGGGCGTGGCTTAACCATAGGGGGGCGGGTCAAACCATCACCAATTAAAAAGGAACTCTCTGCTGAGTTCAATGATACCTCACACAAGACTCTACCTTAGATGGGTAAGGTTTTATGAAAGGGGGGATGGCTTAAGCATAGAGGGTGGGCCAAACCATCACCAATGAAGAAGGAAGTCTCTGCTGAGTTCAATGATATCTCACACAAGGGTCTACATGAAACGGGTCATTAGTTATAAAAGGGGGCGTGGCTAATGCTGCGTTCCAGACACAGTTTTTAGCTCGTAAGTTACGACTTCAAGCTAGCTAGCGGCTACCTAACGTTGACGTTAGCTATCTAGGTTACTTTACGTTGCCTATTTATGTCTATTTATTTCTACTTATCACTGTTAATAAACGGCGTCTGTACAGCATCAACGGGGGTCGCCATTGTTGTTTTATGTGTGTCTGACATCAAATACTGTAACTGGGAGTACAACCATCTGGTACCAGTTCACGGGGAGTAAGTTACGAGTTTGACTGCTGTTCCAGGGCACTTTCACGGGTAGAAGGTTGTGAAAACACGAGTTACGGGTTGCCTGGAACGCAGCATAAATATTAGGGGGCGGGCCAAACCATGACCAATGAAGAATGAAGTCCCTGCTGAGTTCAATGATACCTCACACAAGGGTATACCTTAAACGGTTGAAATGTTATGAAAGGGGGCGTGGCTTAAACGTAGGGGGCGGGTCAAACCATCACCAATGAAGAAGGAACTCTCTGCTGAGTTCAATGACACCTCACACAAGACTCTACCTTAAACGGTTCAAATGTTATGAAAGGGGGCGTGGCCTGAGTAAGTGGGCATGGCCATATTATAGGGGGCGGCTCAGTATCACATGTAGACCACACAAGTTTCATGTAAATCGGATGATGTTTGTCATATAAGGCGCATTTCCTGTTGCCAGCGGGGGGCGCTATGACCAAAAGTCAATTTTGGCCTTTAGGTCTCCTCAGGCCTGGACCCTTGACAATCGTGAGAAATTTCGGGCAGATACGACAACGTACACTCAAGTTACAACAACTTCTTTGTTCATCGCTAAACACTCAAAATGGCCGCCACGCCACACCCACACCGTCTGACGAAAAGTTTTTTAATAACTTTTCATCATTAAGGTGTTGGGATGGTCCAGACCAAGTTTGAAGTCCATCGGATGAAATCTCTAGGAGGAGTTCGTTAAAGTATAGCACCTTGACTTTTAGGCCTACTTCCTGTTGCCACTAGGGGGCGCTATGACTTTAAGTAAATATCGGCCTTTATTTGTCCTCAGGGTTGGACTCTTATGAATCCTGAAAAGTTTCGAGCGAGTTGTACAACATACACTCGAGTTACACCCACTTCCTGTTTCGGCGGCGAAATGCACAAAATGGCCGCCCCGCCATGGCCACGCCCTATGACGAAAAGTTTTTCTTTTAACAACTTTTCATCTTTAACGTCTTAAGATGGCACAGACCGAGTTTGAAGTTGATCGGATGAAATCTCTAGGAGGAGTTCGTTAAAGTACGACATGTGGAAATGGCCAAAATCGTACTAATTTCGAACATTGAAATCAAAATGGCGGACTTCCTGTTGGGTTTAGGGTATGGCTCTAATGAAGTTTCTTGTACGTCTTGACATGTTACATATGTGTACCAAGTTTCGTGAGTCTACGTTAAACGCACTGCAGGGGCTCAATCTTTCTAACTTTCTAGTGGGCGCTAGCGAGCCATTTTTGTGCGCCTAATTGCGAAACCCTTAAAATACAAAATTGTTCACCAGACTTGATGCGACCGCCAAATTTGGTGAGTTTTTGAATATGTTAAGCCCCTCAAAAAGGCAATTACTTTGCAGAAATTCCTTCAGTTTCAATAAGGCCTTCGCCGCTGTCGGCGCACGGGCCCTAAATATTACTGAAAATGCGCTTCATGTGTTTGGATAGATCAGGAGGCATTTTACAGTACAATCCTCAAAAAGTCGCAGCATTCTTTGTGGCTTGTTGTGTTTTACACAACATTTCCATGAATCATGGATGTGTTGATGACATAAATGAAGAAAGAGGACTTAAGGAGACGTGATGTTGAACTACAGTGGGATTGGACACTCCGGCGGAATCTGTTCCTGGAGTGGCAATGCGCAATGCGCTCCTGATGGAGCGGGTGGACGGAGATGGAGTGGGGGGAGGAGGAAGGGGCACAACAGGAGCAGGTGGTGCGTTTGGAGGCCCACGCTGCATGGCTGCAGCAATCCTCTCCAGACTTGAGGAGATGCACCCGAGAAGCCGCAGCAACATCGCCACCCGGACAAGACAGGCATTTATTACTTTGCCGCATCCTGGACAGCTCCCGCTGGCGTGCACCAGGCAAATCCGCCGTCATAATAGCAATCCGCCACGAACAAGCGCGCCTGCTCTTAAAGGGAATGTGAGATGACGCTCTGATTGGTTATTTTCACGTTACGCCCAAACCACACCTAGCTACTTCAGACCAACCCATTTAAGATTTGCGTCGGGTGCAAGACTCATTTATCCCGCCGGTATAATAGCAATAGCGCCCGAGATCCGCCCAAGCTACTTGCGTTTTGCGTTTCACACTTGCGTTTCAGATCGTTAAAATAGGGCCCTAAGTGTGCTACCATGTCTGTCCTAATAACGGTTTTGTCACAAATAGGACAATGATAATGTCCCCCATTCCTGCAGTTCAAGTTGCAGCGGCAGATCTTATTTAAGAGTAAGTCCAGAAAATGTTTACAGTATATTAGACAATGATAAACAAGTAACATGAACACACGTGTGTATCTTTAATCTAAAATGCAATGGCATTACCTTCAAGTGCAATGGCGTTTTTCACATGGACCTCCAAATGCCGTTGAAGTCTGGCTGGTTGGCTTGGTTTAAACATGCGAGGGGGGTGGAACTGACTACAGCATGTTGTGCAGCGTTCCACTGCAGGCTTTCCACCACATGGAATGATTGAATGATGCATCTATAAAGGATATAAAATGCATCATGTTTGAATTATAGTACATGAACTTCAATTCAAATTAATGTATACAGCCTGCAAACTTAGATTGTCTTTGCTTACAGGTAAAATGGCCACTTGCACCAGGTAGTGTAAAGGAGGCCTTTACAGAAAACAAATACACAAAAAAAAGTATGATCTAAATACCAAATCTAATGTATATAGCCTATGTCATAATTTAACAAGTCTCCCGAAGAGAAACGGGTATCTCTTGTGGGTGCTCACGTGCGCACGCCCTTCAAAAAAAAAAAGTAGTCAAAAATTGTTTGCATTTCAGAACGTTAGGAAATGGACAGCGGCCAACACGAACACACACACACACCTATTAACTCGATAACAAAGCCGTAAAGTAGGCTTTCAACTCAGGACAGCACCACTTCTCACTAATACAGATAGGATTGGAGATGAAAAGTTAAACTGGCACGTAACCGCGATCAGCTTCGTGGGAAATTAAGAATCAATGCCACCAACATAACCAATCACACTATGACAGACACTCCACTCAGCACCAACTGCTATGTTTAATTTTAAATGAATGTAGCCTACTGGCAGCCTGGTACACGTAGGGTGCTCAGTATTTTATTATTATGTATCGGCGTATGTGTGTGTGTGTGTGTGTGTGTGTGTGTGACGGCTGGCCAGCGAGGTTGTTAGGCCTGCAAGCGCTTGTGGAGTTTAACTCCGAAAATGCAGCTAACCACAGTCTTAAAATGGACATGTGTTGTGATATTTAAACAAATAATCCATCAACAGTGAAATGAAAGCCTTTTATTTACGAGACCGGTCTGAGAGACCTCCAGCTTAGAGCGGGGTCTCTGAGCAGGACTGTCTGAGCGATGAGCTAGCGGCCCCGGCAGGTGCTAGCTGGCTGTCGCGTCACTTTATGGCGCTACTCAATTCCGAAAACTTTGAAACAAATTGTCAATTCGGCAACGATTTTCGCAAGACTGCCTATATTCAAAATCTAAAGAGTTTATTTCTCACCTAAAACGTATTCAGAAGTGAATTTAGTGATGAATAAAATGGCGAAAATTGTTAAAATTGTACTGTTGTTGCTCTCTGTACGTACCGGAAAGCCAATGGTTGAGGCACGTGTGCATCACTTAAAAGTGCCCCCTTGAAACACTTCCGTTGTGGTGTGGGCTATTTGCATGTGTTGTCTTATTAGTGCATGCTGTGGTTTATTTGCATGTGTTGTCTAATTAGTGCGTGCTGTAGTTTATTTGCACGTGTTGTCTTATTGTTGCGTGCTGTGGTTTATTTGCACGTGTTGTCTTATTAGTGCGTGCTGTGGTTTATTTGCACGTGTTGTCTTATTGTTGTGTGCAAGCATCGTGTCAGTAGCTTGGTTGTCTCACATATGTTTGTGATTTCAGAAAGACACGTTTTCAACTTTGTGACGATGCCCAGACGATGTGAAGCGACCTCACAGTGGAGGCCTGCAGCCAGGACCTCTTGGACAATCTCAGTGCCCATTATGGGGGGATTTGTTGAGAGCTTTTCCAGTTCATACGTCTGCAGATTTTGTCTAGGTGAAAAGTCCCAGTTTCAAGATGGAGAAGTGAGAACAGGGGCATTCCCACCCAGAACAAAAGAACAGCACACACTGCATATTCAGGCTGTACAGGAGAATGATAGTTTGATGCATGTGTATGGAGTGAAGCGACAGTGTGGTAGTCGTGGTAGTTCATGTCATATCAGGGCGCTGCAGGGCGTTACAGGATGTAGCGTGGCCCAGCAGAGCATGGATGGACGTAGCAGGAAGCAGCAGGGTTCAGCAGGACGCAGCATGACACTGCAGGGCACCGCAGAGCTTAGCAGGGAATGCAGCAGGACCACGGCGACAACTGCAACCAGGATCTTGGTGCCAACGTTCTCCAAGGAAATACGCTGGGTGAAAAAAACATAAGGACTCCGGGGAGTAAACTCCCCAGAAGCTAGGATTAATAACAAGCATTTCTGGGACGGGATGCACAAAAATGGTAATAGAAAGGGAGAAGAGGGGGGACTTCCGGTGCAACTTTACGATGGTAGCAGCATAAAGAGTGAGCTCCCCGACTTTAACTTTTGAACGCCCTGTTTACTTGTCAAAAAGCAACTGGCATACTGGTTAAACATAATTTGGAAAGGGCGAAGAGTATGCCGAGAGGAAAGTTGGGAAGAAAGTCTCAAAAACCCGAGGTACACGCCAGTGGAAGCGAAGACGAAGACACGTTAGCATCAGAGCTAGCAGATCAGGGCGAAGAGACCACTCAGAGCATGGAGAGCCTGGAGAAGATACTTTGTGAACTGCGAGATTTTCGTCGTGAAAATTCAGTCACTCTGAAAGAAATTAAGGAAGACATTAGGGTGGCAAATAACAGGATTGATAATGCCAAGGGGCGGATATTGGAGGCCGAGAAGCGTTTGCAGTGTGTTGAGGATGCTACACTGGAACTACTGGAGCTACAGAAACGGTTTGAGAACAGGCTGGTGGATCAGGAGGGTCGCTCGCAGAGGGAAAATGTCAGGATCCACGGTGTAAAGGAGGGAGCGGAGGACAACGCCAAGTCGATGATTGATTTTATTCAGAATCTCCTGAGAGAAAAGTTGGAGCCATCTCCATCACTTAACCTCCAGATCGAGAGAGCCCACCGGGCGCTTGTAACACGGCCCCCCCCCCGGTTTCCCCACCGAGGTCCATCGTGGTAAGATTCATGTGTTTTAGAAGCAAAGAAGAGATAATAAAGATAGCATGGCAGAAAAGAGGCTTCGTGTACGGGGAGAAGAAGGTGTTTCTGGACCATGACTACGCTCCGGAGGTATTGAGAAAGCGCAAGGAGTATGCAGAGGCAAAGAAAGTTTTGAAGGAGAAGAAAATACGCTTCCAAACTCCGTTCCCGGCGAAACTAAGGGTGTTTTACGAGGGAGAAATCTGCGTTTACAACTCGGCTGAAGAGGCGACTAAGGACACGGTGAGGAGAGGGTTTCAGGTGGAGGTGGTGAAACCCATGGAGAGTGGACTAGAGAGGGTCAGGCGCCTAACCTGGCAGGATAGCCGAGCTAAAAAGGATTAACCATCCAAAGAGACAGAATCCGGATTTAAACAAGAACTGCAATCCATTAAGAGGTTCTAGGACAAAGTCAGATGGTCTTCGGATTTAGGGACAATGTTTGAATAGTTTCTGTGTACTTGGACTATGATCTGCACATGATTAAGGTGAGAAATGGACATCTATTCTTTTGAGTTGTGTTGAGTTAAAAGAGCAATTTCCTCTATATATTTTACCAAAAGTCGGAGAGACTTCTATTTTGCTGTGGCTAGCTCTTTAGTTTATTTCCTTTTATTTTATCTGTTGGTTTTTTCTTTTTTTTGAGCTGTTGGTCACATGGACAAACGGACCACAGCACAGAGGGCCCAGCTCCTCTAGGAGGGAGGGGACATCCCTCAGAGTGGACTTGTCATCAGGACTCAGATAGGGTCAGAACGCAGACCCCACGCAAGGAAGTTTTCTGGTTTTTCACTAGTTCATTAGTGATTAGTTTGGTTTTGTCATTAATGTTTAGGGCAGTTTGCCAATTTTGTAGCATAAGGGGTAAGCATAGAACGGAGGAGACAGAAAATCAGCGATTATGGCAACCCAGAAAAGATTATTAAAGATAGCATCATATAATGTAAATGGGATACTCAACCCAATTAAAAGATCTAAGATACTAGGTAAAATGAAGAAAGAGGGGGTGGGAGTGGCTCTGCTGCAGGAGACCCACCTGTCAGAGAGGGAGCATGAAAAGCTTAAACGAAATGGATTTAATCAAGTATTTTCTTCATCCTATAGAACAGGTCATAGGAGGGGAGTGGCCATTGTAATATCAGGGAAAACCACTTTTGAAAAACTTTCTGAAACATCAGACAAACAGGGAAGGTTTATATTAATTAAGGGGAGGTTGGAGGGAGAATTGGTCACTATTCTCAGTGTATATGTGCCCCCAGGGTCAGACTGGTTATTTTACAGGCAAATGTTCGATTTGATGACATCAGAGGGGGAAGGCATTTTGATTTGGGGTGGAGACCTAAATCTCAGAATAAATCCACAACTCGACTGTGTCGAGCAGTGGGATACAGAAGTCCACAATTAGCAGAAAATTCAGAGGGCTATTGGCAGAGTTGGGAGTAATCAATGTATGGAGAGAACTAAACCCTAAAGGAAGAGACTACACTTTTTTCTTCAAGAATAGAATATTTCTTAATGTACAGTAAGGACTGTTATAGGATTGAAAAATGTGAAATTGGGATAAGAGACCTATCAGACCATAGTCCAGTATATTTGACTTTAGCTATGTCAAGAGAAACAAAAGCAATGCTTTGGAGGCTGAACATAAATGTTCTAAAAGGACAAATGAAGGAGGAATTGGTTAAGGAAATTCAGACTTATGTAAGGGAAAATGATAATGGAGAGGTGAGTCCATCGGTGCTGTGGGATGCGGGCAAAGCTGTGATTAGAGGGAAACTAATTGCTAAATCAGCATATTTGAAAAGGCAAAAACAGGAAAAACTCAATAAACTAGAATCAGATCTTGAGAAACTAGAAAAGCAACACAAAAATAAAGTGGATGAGAAATTAAACCAAGAAATCCAATGGGTTAAAACAGAAATAAATGACATCCTAGCACAGGAGATTCAAAAAAAGCTGATGTATTTGAAACAGAGGTATTACGAAACAGGAAGTAAGTCGACAAAACTGCTGGCCTATAGGTTAAAAAAGCAAATGGCAAATAATAATATTTACAAAATCAGGGATCCATTCACTAATTCAACAAAATATATGACAGAAGAGATACATAATTGTTTTGGAATGTACTACAAAAATCTCTATTCTCAACCAGACATAAATAATAAGAATCAAATACTCTCATTGCTAGATTCTTTAAGCTTGCTAAGGGTAACTGAGGACCAGAATTCAAATCTGACCAAGGAGATCTCGGCTGAAGAAGTCAACTCGGCAATTTCGAAGATGAAGACCAATAAGGCTCCAGGCACGGATGGATATACATCTGAGTTTTATAAAGTGCTGCGGGAACCATTGACCCCCCTGCTGAAAAATGCATTTAACTGGGTACTCAAAAAGGGAGAAATCCCGAACTCCTGGAAGGAAGCCTTTATTTCGCTTATTCCAAAAGAAGGAAAGGACAAATTGGAAAGCTCTAATTATAGACCAGTGAGTGTTCTTAACCATGATTACAGACTATTCACTGCCATTCTAGCCAGACGTTTAGAAACAATTTTGCCAGATATAATTCACCAGGACCAGACTGGATTTATTAAACAAAGGCAGACACAGGATAATATTTGGCGCACATTGCATGTAATGCAGAACATAATCAAAAAAAGATTAGAAGCAATAATAGTGGGACTGGATGCTGAAAAGGCATTTGACTTGTCAGGTGGGATTTCCTGTATATGGTGATGGAGCGATTTGGTTTCCATGAAACTTTTGTCAAAACTATTCAATCTCTCTATAATAAGCCCACAGCCAGGATTAAGATCAATGGACATCTCTCAAGCTCCTTCATACTAGAACGTGGATGTCGTCAAGGCTGCTCAATTAGCCCTCTCCTCTGTGCTATCTATTTGGAACCCCTGAGCCAATGGATAAAACAAAACAAAAAAATTAAAGGTTTAGACATAGAGGGGGATGCATAGAAAATAGCATTATTCACGGATGACGTGTTAATATACCTGACGCAACCCACTGAATCTCTTCCGGCACTCATGTCAACACTTGAGGACTTATTATCAGGCTATAAATTGAATGTGAAAAAGACACAGGTCCTCACATTCAACTATGCTCCGGATCGTGCTGAAAGAGAAGGATTCAAATTCAATTGGGATTCAAAATCCATTAAATATTTGGGAGTCGATCTACCCCAAGACCTATCTCAACTGAAATCCATAAATTACAATTCATTAATTTCAAAAATAAAATCTGATATGGTAAAATGGAACCTAATCCCATTCACAAGCTTAGCTTCAAGGGTAGAAGTGATTAAAATGAACGTTCTTCCAAGGTTATTGTATTTATTCCAAACTCTGCCTGTAGAAGTAAAAGACAAAGAATTTACAGAATGGGACAGGTTCATCTCCCGATACATTTGGCAAGGAAAAAGACCACGGATAAGATATAGAACTCTACAGCTTCCCAGAGTTAAAGGGGGACTAGCCCTGCCCTGTTTTAAGAGCTATTACCAGGCGTGTGGAACTTGTGCAATCCTGCCTACAGTGCGGGATGGAAAGACATCGAAGGCCATACATCAACCACCAAGCTATAATAAATGATAAAAAACTGAGAAAGCATCTTAATGAGGAACTAAATCCTTGGTTGGGTCTATCCCTTAACATTTGGTTTGAGATTATAGCAAAGAATAACCTTATAGAGCAGAGTAGGTTACTGCGTTGGATTGCACATGATTCTGATTTTATACCTAATACAATGGATGGGAGCTTCAGAAGATGAGGAGGGGGGCCAACAGTATTCTGGGAGCTCTTTAAGAAGAAGAAAATTACAAGTTTTCAAGACCTAAAGAATCAATTTGGTTTAAAAAATCAGGATCTCTACAGATATTTGCAGATGAGGCATTATATGGAGCAAACAATAAAAAAGTCCAGTTTAGAGGAGGTAGAGTCTGGAATAATTAAATAATTCATTTTAGCATATGAATCAGATCTGGGCAAGAAATTAATCTCAAAATTATATAAAGAAGTGGAGAATTTAAAAGGTCACAATACAGTATATATAAAAGAAAAGTGGGAGAAGGAGGGGGGAAGGAGGTTGTCGAAGGGGGAATGGGAAGAGATCAATGAGCAACAATGGAAGACATCATGCTCCCTCTCATGGAGAGAATATGGTTGGAAGAACATAGTAAGATATTTTATTACACCAGCACAACAGAAATCTCAGGATACGAGATGTTGGAGACTATGTGGAGAAAGTAAAGCCAATCATTTTCATATATTTTGGGATTGCTCCTCTATTATACCTTATTGGCTCGAATTAAAGAAAGGCATGGAAAAAGTTCTGAAGATGGAACTTCCATTTACATTTTTTGATTTGTACTTGGGAAAAGGGAACCAGAAAATAATATATTCGGGGGATAAATATTTATTCAGAGTAATGTTAGTGGCAGGTAAAAAAGCCATCACCAGGAAGTGGCTGAAAACGGAGGTACCTAAAATGGAGGATTGGGTTGAAGTAATGTATAACATCTACAGGATGGAAAAGTTGACTTTCTTAGTTAGACTAGAATCAGATAAATTTAGGAATTTCTGGAGTAACTGGGTTGATTTCGTAACACCATTGAGAACAGACTTTATTTGGTGAATACATTGTATTTTTTTTTGGATCCCCTTGGTTCTTGCTACAAATGTTGACTGTTCATAAGATTGTGTTAGGCATTGTCCTTCACCAGGAGAGGGGGTCTTTGCAGGAGGGGAGTGAAGATGTGGACTGGGGTGGATGATTTACTCTTTTCGAGTCTGCTGAGTTTTGTGTTTAATTTGTGAATTTTATGTGTTTGATCCCTGGTGTGAAATATTTGTAGGCTCTGTGTACGTGGAGAACATATGTGTCAGATGCTGGGTGCTAATGGGACAGTGCTGAATGGAATCAATAAAAAAGTTAATAAAAAAAATAAAAATAAAAAAAAAAGAAAGGGAGAGGAGAGAGCAGCTCAGTGTGTCAAAGGAAGGAATTCCCCCAGCAGTCTAGAACTATGACAGCGTAACTAAGAGAGACAGGTCAAAAGGAGAGGTAGCCTATTCGGGCTTGGAACTCTCCCCTGCCGGATCGGGCTGTGCTTGCCTGCCTCCCTCTACTTTTGTTATATTATTAATCTGACGACTATGAAGAGAAGCAGGTGGGCCAGGTTAGGTGGACGCTGCAACTCCTCACTCCTTAACTATAAGCTTCATCAAATAGGAGAGTTCATTCTTAAATGTGGTGACAGTTTCTGCCCCGTTTCAGCGTAGTTTTGAGACAGGATATTCCTAATTTTGGCAATGTTACGAAGATGAAAAAAGGCTGTTCTTGAGGTTTGTTTTAGATGGGCGTTAAAGGATATATCCTGATCAAAAATAACCCCACTAGATTTCTGACAGTAGTGCTGGAGGCCAGAGCAATACCATCCAGAGTAGCTATGTCTTTAGAAAATGAGGTTCAGAGGTGGGTTTAGGGCCCAGCACAATAACTTCAGTTTTGTTACAGTTTAACATCAGAAAATTATATGTCATCCAGGATTTTATATCTTTAATGCACGCTTGAAGTTTAGCTAGCTGACTGGTTTCGTCTGGTTTGATTGACAAGTATAATTGGGTGTCATCTGCATAACAGTGAAAGTTAATTGAGTGTTTCCTAATAATATTACCAAGAGGAAGCATATATAAGGAGAATAGAATTGGTCCAAGCACTGAGCCTTGTGGAACGCCATGGCTAACTTTAGCATACTTGGAGGATTTATCATTAACATTAACAAATTGAGATCGATCAGAGAAATAGGACTTAAACCAGCTTAGCTACAGAAGCTACAGAAGCTACAGTATGTTGGCCCGCACGAGCTATGTGGCGCTGGCTAGCTATGGAAGCATACGATTCTGATTCCATGGTGCGGAGCCGTGCCTAAAACTCACTAAGCCTTGCCTCCAGAGCAGCGAATATACTACATTTATTACATGTATCGTTATCACTAAAGGAGGCAGAGGATTAGCTAAACATTTGACACACATAGCAAGAAAGAGCAGGAGAGGGAGAGGAATTAGCCATTGCTAATGGCTAAGCTAAAGTAGCTAACAGCGTTTTAACAATTGTAAGATCAGCGAGGCAGTCGCTGTAAGAGAAGCTAAGTATAAGTGCTTGAGTAGAACAATTGTAATTCAAATGCAATCCAGGCAAACAGCCGCTAATTTAAACAATAAAGCAGAATTGAGTAAGTTTGTAACACGGGAACACCGGAAGTGACACAATACGCTTACCTTACACATCAGCACGTCCAGTGGAAGGTGTGTAACATGCATCTGAGAGTGTAGTGATGTTAAAAGTTATTAAAAGTGTGTGTTACAGGGGCACCAAGTACACCAGTGGAATGATCTTGGCTAATGGTTCCACTGGTGGTCTACCAGATTTTGAGTTGATCCAAATTGTGGTTGTGAAGGGCAGCGTTGGATTCATTGTGAAAGGTCTGACTGCTTGGTCAGTTGAGCATCTAAGGAGCTATGTGCTTGAGAAAAACGGTCCTGTGAAAGTCATAGAGCCAGCTGAGCTATCAGACATGTTCCCCTTAATATCTTACATCTTTGGTGGAACAAGCATTATGACTCTTAAGAGCAGCATTTATGTTCCATAGATGGTGCCCATACTTTTTGGAGATTTTCAGATTAAATGATACAAATTTGCATATCACAGTCTTCCTACTGTGTTCAGACTTGGCATATACAGTAAATGTGTTCCTGATTTCCATACCTAGAGGTCAAATATAATATGCTCAGCTTTTCTGGCCTCACAGAGATCCAAATTCAGTCAGCCAATGAGCGCTTCAAATATTATGTGACTCTTCTCACTACAAAAGATTTAATTCCACTACTCCCAGACATCATTGGAAAACGAGCGGAGGCTATTTATGAGTACACTGCTTATCCATCTAGTCTGCAGATCAATGAGGTTGCAAAGTTAAGGTGAACTCGCTCAAGAGAAAACAAACACATGACCAGTGTAGCAGCAATCTTTTCTCAATGCACTTTACCACAACTATTAAGCAGTCCTCTTGGCTTTTAAGCTTGACACACAAGAATCTTCAGAGGCAGTAACTTCTGTTCATGAAAAAACTTTACTAAAAAAGTAAAAACAAAGTTACAAGATTCTTCTCTATTGTATGGTCAAAAAACTGTGTAGCTCCGTGGGCTGCTTAACCTAGTCTGCCTAGGGGGTGGTGATGTCCTCACCTGTATCCTTAAAGGAGCATTACAAAATGTTTTAAAGGAAAACTACTAAAACTTTAAGTATTTTTAAGTACTTTAAGTATCAATAGGGCTCTTACATTTCCAGCCCCTAATTGCTTATGCTAAATGCAGAACAATTTTCAAATATTATCAACATGAGAGCCATTTTACATTCTACAGAATATCAGTTATACTGTTATACATACATCATACTACACAATATAAAACTATATACGTGAACTGTTAACATTCTCAAACTGTTCACATTGCATGTTTCAGCAGGCACAGTTTGTTTATAGGTCTGTCCAGTACGTTAGTCTTAGTCTGCACACTGACTCGTCTCACTGTACCACTGGAATCTGGTAATGTCTTTATCACTCGACCCATACTCCAGGAGTTGCGAGGGGCAGATTCATCCATTATCAGTACAATATCTCCTGGTGCGAAGTTCCTCTGTGGTGTGAGCCACTTTTGTCTCTCCTGAAGGAGTGGCAAATATTCTCTTGTCCATCTAGTCCAAAAGAGATTGGCTATATACTGTATCTGTCTCCATCGATGGCGTGCATACTGATCATCTTTGTCGAAGACTCCTGGTGGGATATTGGGTCGTGTTCTCATAAACAACAGGTGATTAGGTGTTAAGGCTTCGACATCATTAGCATCATCTGATGAGTGGGTTATCGGCCTGCTATTGATGATGGCCTCAACTTCGCACATGACTTGATTTGGAGTCCTTCATCATCTAGAGTCTGCTGTACCACAGAGTTCAATACTTTCCTTAAAGTGCGGATTTGCCTTTCCCATACGCCACCTTGATGTGAGGCTGCCGGGGTGTTGAAAATCCACTTGATACCCTTTTCTGTCATGGTGTTCTGTATTTTTGTCTAATCTAGGTTTTCCAATGCTTTACGCAGTTCCTTTTCCGCTGCGACAAAGTTTGTTCCATTGTCTGAGCGTATAATTTTTACCTCTTCTGCATATAAACCTGCGTATGGCGTTGATGCAGGAGTCTGTATCCAGGCTGTGAGCAATCTCAATGTGCACAGCTCTTACTGTGAGACAAGTGAAAATCACACCATAGCGTTTAACAAGGCTCCTTCCACGTTTACTGGCCTGAAGAAGTCAACCCCCACGTTGGTAAAGGGTGGCTGATCAGGTAGTAGCCTGTCTTCAGGCAGGTCGTCCATCTTTTGTCTTCCAAGCTTAGCAGTGAGCCTTCGGCCCACAATGCACTTTGAAATAATCCTTACAGCTGAATTAGCTTGAGGGATCCAATATTTTTTTCGCAGTACTGCCAACATATAGTTGTGACCACAGTGTCCAACTTCTTGGTGGATGTGTTGCAGTATGAGGTTGGCTATGGGTGAACTCTTAGAGAGGATGGCTGGATGTTTAGCCTCTTGTGGCATTGCAGCTTTATTAAGGCGGCCTCCAACTCTCAGTATACCATCTTGCAACATGGGGTCAAGTTTGTAGATCTGGCTCTTTTTCTTGATTGGAGCACAGATTTCTTCCGTGTAGTCTTGTTTCTGACTTATCCGTACTAATTCTGTTTCTGCTTCAACTAGCTCTTCAAGTGACAACAGATGCTGCCGAAATGTTGATTTGAACTAGATTTAATGATCTGTGCAATGAGCTTGTTCTGGTTTTCAGGACTGTTCTCAGACTGACTGTGGAGGGGTGGAGAGAGTGTGGGGAGGAGGTGGTGGCTCAGGAGAGCAGGCAGGGAGGGACTGATTGTTACAGCTGTAGCGAGTTGTCTAATCATGCTCTCCCTTTAAAGCAGTAGTGAGCCGGAGCAAGCTCTGGATGGCCGACTGTGAGAGAGGAGACGCGGACACTGTGTGGTGGGCTGGACAGTGCAAAGTTTTGCCCTTGTGACCGAGAGTCTCGGGCCAAGTGGGAGCGAGGGAGCTCCAGACGGATTGTGGGACAATTCATTGCTGATGTGATCGTCAAATAAAGAGCTGTGGCAAATATTCCTCCCCGTGTGTTTGTGGTTATCTGTGAACAGAGGTCTACAGCAGTGGAGCTGCTACACTGATTGACTGTTTCAAGCTCCTTTCTCTTGTTTTTCAGTAGCATTAGTATCTCTTTTAGTCTGAGACACCATGCAACCCCAGCTAGCAAAAAGTCGTCTATTAGACGTTGAATAGACGTAAATCTTCAACGTCTAATTACGGTCTCCTGAAGGTTGAAAATGAAACTTTAAAAGACGTCAAATTTTTCCAACTTTTCAACATTGAAAACTGGTCGATCTTCAACGTCTAATTACAGTCTCCTGAAGGTTGAAAATTAAAATTTAAAAGACGTCAAATTTGTCCAACTTTTCAACGTTGAAAACTGGTCAATCTTCAACATTTACTCAATGCCTATTTACAATAGTCAATTCTCAAGTCACAACACATTAACATGCCAAATAACATTTTAGATTAACATTTGAATGAAACAAAGCTTTAAAAAGTTTAGTTTTTTAAAAATTAGGTTATTGACGAGTGAGGAGGATTTCTGGTCAGAATAAAAACACTTTGAAATGAGTTATGACTATGACATTTAGATATGTTGTACAGTGGATAGTGCTCTACTAAACCAAGCTGATTCCAGCTCCATAGTCTGTCACTAAAAGAAATGGCAGTCAGGAAATGTGGAAGTTCCCATTCACTCTATGACAGTTGTTAAGTATTGCACTGGATATCTATGTATTTTAATAAAACTAGATACTTTGAACCTTTTCAAACTCAAAGGTGGGCCTGTGTTGAGAATACCTGACCAATTTGGTGTTCCTAGCTTCATGTTTAGGCTAAGCGTGCTCAGTATTATAGTTGTCATTTTAAGTAAAAAGGAACTTGTATTGAACACATACCAAAATTGAACAACATGAAAACACACTAAAAGAAAATTAATCTTAACATCTACTAAAATAGAACATTTAATAAAAAAGTAATCTTAAAAGTACTAAAATAGAAAATGTTATAATACAAAATTAATCTTAACCAATCTATAAAACACAATTAAAAAAAACGTTTACGTCTAGGGCTGCAACTCTTTTGGCCACCCAATGCGCTGTCCTTCTCGCCCTCTCTGAAGTCTTTTTTGACAGGTGGAGTTGAGCCTTGAGCGCAGTCTACGCCACCATCAGCCTGCCATACTGGCTCATCCTGATCAGCCTTCTCTGGTGTCTGTTGAGAAAACACAAAACACAGTGAGGTCTGGTGTAACAGACATAAAATGGACTGAGTCTTCAAAGTACATATCTTAGAGTTTTACTTACATTTTGCAGCCTCGCCACAAACTCCCTCTCCTCCTCCATGTCCTGGAGTTCCTCCTCCAGTCCCGAGGTCCCTGACTCCTGGTAGGGGGTGAGGGCCTAGTGGAAATGCTCCCTCATCCTCTTTGACTGGGCCACGTTCAGGCTGAGGGCATAGAAGCAGTCAGCTGTGGCCGTGTTGTAGCACATAAAGGTGGCCACCATCTTCCGATAATCGGCATGCCGTTTGTTCTTGGCCTTAAAACGGCCTTAAAGTGCCCATATTATGAAAAAAACACTTTTTCTGGTATTTGGGGTGTTCTTTTGTGTCTCTGGTGCTTCCACACACATACAAACTTTGAAAAAAATCCATCCATGCTGTTTTGAGTGAGATACGGTTTCTGAATGTGTCCTGCTTTCAGTCTCCTAGTGAGCTGTTCAAAATCGGCTCGGACTGTGACGTCACAATCCGAAATGAGCTGGCTAACCGCAACCGTTAGCTCGTAGCGTTAGCATTAGCATGCTAACGCTAATGCTAACACTAGCATGGTACCTCGTTCTCAATAGCAAAGCACTGCTACAACACACACAAGTTCACCATAATCTACAAAAGAACTACTTACATGTGCGCCCTCATTTAGAAGTCTCCCAGCTAATCCTGCCTTGTAACTGACTGAAGTTGGAGAAACAGCCTGTCTTTTACTTCTATATAGCTAGCTAGCTGACATGATCTACATCTGAGCTACTGAGCATGTGCGAGTGCAATCAAAGATAGTACAGAAGAAGAAGATGAAAAGAGGTCTCACTCTGTAGCTAAAACAGAAACCAGGTGAAAAGAGGATCTACAGCAGGTAGAGAGAGCTGTGCAGTACAACAAAAATATGGTGTTTTTTGAAAATTAAACCATGTAAACCTATTCTGGTACAACCTTAAAATACAATTATGAACCTGAAAATGAGTATAATATGGGCGCTTTAAAGAAGTAGAAGAGAAAAGATTGCTACCGTTAGTTAAGTCAGCAGATTTTAATGAAATCCAGCCTGAGCAGATAAGTGACTGAGGAGAACTCACATGAGCAGACACAGTGGTCCTCAGGTCGGTGAAGTTGGGGCACCTTTTAAGGCCCATCTCCGCACACGCTACCTGCAGGTTGTGTAAGAAGTTTTAACAAGGGCCCTTCCCAAAAAACAGCTGGTTCGGTGGCTTGCTGGCCGCCCGCAGCTACAGCCACCTTCCAGCCAGCGAAACTCGTCAGTCTCCAAGAACATTTGGGCCACTCCAAATGACTTGTGTTCCCTGTCACAGAAAATGGACACACTCTTTCAGAGGAAAAATTTACAAAAACAACAGACTCACAAGACTCACTGCGGCCTCCTCCACCTTGCAAACCCGGAGGTTACTGAGTACCCCCGGGCGATGACCGTAAATAGAGGCTGTGAAGGCCGCAAAGTAGCCGTTAAAACGGCAGCGCAGCGACGGCGTGTGGTTATCCTCCAGGGCGTCTGAAAGGAGAGAAGACAAAGTACTTCAGCACACTGAGGGGAAGATAAACACATAGGCTTTGAGTTAGTCACTGTTCACATCAGGTGTGTGTCATAACCACTTCACAATAATTCACACTTACTTTTGGATGCCATCAATGTTCTTTAAAAACAGCCAACTGAACAATTCTGTCCGTCCCGTTGCCAGGTACTGGACTGTGAATTTTCCAGCTGCTTAGCAGTGGGGCAGCTGCCCTCGTGGTGCTACTGGTAGTCCCGTAGGTAGTTTTCTGTGAACACACATATGTCCTACTTTTCTTTCTTACCAATTGAAAGAGGGAATTCCAGGTTCCTCATTCCAGGGCTACGTCTGCTGCCCTGGAAGAGGTTTTTCAGGCTTGTTCCTGGCTCCTGCTCCATTTCCTGCTGGTCCAGTAGCATGAACGGAGGCTGCTCCGTCATTTGGGCTGATACTTTGTTCATCAGCCCAAAAGTTAGCATTAGAAAAAGCCTTGTTTGCATTTAAACAGAACAATTTCAGAAATATTATAATACAGGAAAATGATTGTCTTAATGTCAGTATAAGGGAAGAAGAGGGAAGTGTCATGTTGTTAAAATGTACGGAGTGTCTATTTGCACCCCCGGTACGAATAGCCTCGGCCACACAGCTGAGCTATTTACACCCTGTGACGTAACAACAAAAAATGTTGCTCGCGTGCACCGAAATCATGGCGGACGTTCATCTTCCATGACCGCAGAAACTGGCATATTAGGGAAGTTTTGTCTCTAAAGTTTATAACAATTGAATTTCTAGCGGAAAATGGATACTACAGTTGCGCTTTCTGTCTTCAGTGAAAGCATACAACCGTTAGTTTGTTATTTAGTACCTATTTTTTTGTACACAGTATGGTTACCTAGCAACCGAGGCTTGAAGAAACCAAGTGGTAAACAGTTGTTCAACTTCCTGAAAGAACTGCTAGGTGAGTAGTTGGTGCGCTTGCCTTTGGTATGGGAGTTTGGAGTTCGATTCCCCTGTGTGGTGATCTTATTTTTTTAAATTTGGATTGGATAATTTGCATGCAATTGCGCAAGTCAGGACCCGCGAACACAAATTTTTTTTTTTTGCAGGGTGGTAGGGGAAGACTCATGAATATGCCTGCTCTGGTTGGGTTGGTTAGGTTTAGGCAAGAGGAGTGGGATGGTTATGGTTAGGGTTAGGGTAAGAATGTCAGGGCAATAATAATCCAAAAAGGTGTAATACATGAGTAGTATGGATAACTGTGTGTAAATATATGCCAAGGTACTGTAAATGCACAGGGGTGCAAATAGCATACACTGCTAATTGTACCAGGGGTGCAAATAGCATACACTTCTAATTGTACCAGGGTTGCAAATAGCATACACTTCTAATTGCACCAGGGTACAAATAGCATACTGCTAATTGTACCAGGGGTGCAAATAGCATACACTGCTAATTGTACCAGGGGTGCAAATAGCCTCACCCTAAAATGTATTACCCTATTCACCTGTACTGTATGGAACTTAAGTTAAGTTACACCAAACTTTTGTTTCCTTCCTCTCTCTATATATATATATATAAGGTTTTTACAAAAGGATTAGTTCATATATCATTCAAAAGCCTGATTTATGTAAAAGGTTATACCTAAAAACGGCACACTTCTTGGCTGTCCAAAATTCCATCTGTAAAAATGTGTGTAATCTACTCTATAAATTTGTTCTGGATATTCATCGTTAAAAAGTTGTGTATAAAATCAGAGTGTACACCACAGCCCCAGGCGGAAACCGGCGATGTGTCCGCCTGTCTAGGTCAGCCTTACATTTTGCATTTTTTATTTAAAAGGAACTACATAAAGTATTTAATACATAACTTTTAGTAACGTTACACAAACAATTAAAAACACATGCAATATGGAAACGTGAGCATTCAAAATAGGCTACACGATAGCTGAATACAAATTTTCCTCCTTTTTCTGCATGTTCACTTTTCAGCAAGCAAGATGGCGGCGTTCGTCTTTTAATACAGACGTAACGTACCGCTGAGTACGGTGACAGAGTTGCCGGTGAAAAAAGCTTTTGCCGCCCACTTTTAAACTTCTAGCTGAATTAAAATATCCAAAAATAATTTACCATTGGCATGTCCATTACTAACGGTCGGTGGATTAGCTATCGTTAGTAACATTTTATTCATAAACCTCTCCTTAAACCAAGCTAAGCCAAGCTAAATCAACGTTAGCTACATTTTAGCATGCTAATATTTGTCGTAGCATTAACCTAGCTAGCTAGCCAATGTAGCATACGATGACTCAGATATATCTTAATAAAAAAGAAAACCGATTAACTTATTAAATAACGTCAATTTGAATGTGCACACAGACATAGAAGATAACAACAATACAGCCTTGAAATGTCTCAATTAACGACTCATTTGAAATAACTTAATTAAGTTAGTTACCCTTTATAAGCTAGCTAGCTAAGTTATGTTAGCTAATGTAACATTAGAGAGTTTATTCTAGAAGCACTGTTTAAAGAAGCACATTTTCAGCAACAAACTACAGGTAAAATGAAACTGCTTACCTTGCCTCCCTGCCCCAGGAACCAAAGTGTCGTTTAGAGGAGAAAATAATAATATAGCCGATGGTCCGATGCCAATAGCCAACTCACCGAGAGACGATGTGGGGGTGACTGGGTTACGCCAGTTGATGAGGTGTGCTCCTTTTTACCCTGTGTGAAGATCCAGCGGGCGGGGTGCCAGATAGAGCGCACTCTTCAATGAGTTTCTGTCTCCGCCTGCCGTAGTCCTTTGCTGGTATCTATTTACAACGCATATCGTGTTGGATTTATATTTTATAAACAAACCTAGCTAGCTAAATCAACAGGCTATTATTATAAAATTGACCAAGTATTTCTATTCTTATTACTCACTAAGCTAAGAGTACCTTTACCACTGCAGCAAACCAACCACGCCGTTATTTTAGCATGTATGGCTTATTCTGTCTTAGATGATCAGTTGAAAACACATAGTCAAACAGTCCGGCCGAAACTACTTAGTTGAAATTACGTTGTTAAACAGTCCAAGGCGAACCGACTTATTTTCAACCATATTTCAACGTTGAAAGATGGTAATTGTTTACTGGGACAGCCCTTTTTATCCGTTGCCATGTCGAGTAGTAAGCAGTAAGCTTGTTGATTGTGTCATAGTTCTCTTGTGTGCCGGTCATGATCATTCAAGCACATGTTTTGATTTCTGGGTCTTCTTCTGTGGTCAAACATTTTTTATCCAGTTGTTTTGGCCACTCACTTTCAGGTTCCAGCAAGAAATCTGGACCATGTATCCAGACTTTGTTCTGCAGGAACTTCCTCACTTTGACTCCTCAAGAGCCCTGATCCGCTGGATTTAGCTCTGAGTTCACATAGCGCCACTGGGTAGGATGAGAAAGATCCCTTATTGTAGTGGCTCTGTTTGCTACAAAGGTTTTGAAGCGAGCACTTTCATTACTTTCGATATCTGAGCACCATAGTGCTATCAGTCCAGAAGATGGATTCCTGCAATGGAATCTTAAGCTCCTGTTTCAACATTCTGTCAATTTTTACTGCCACGACTGCTGCCGTCAATTTTAGTCTTGGTATTGTGACGTGTTTTAAGGGAGTCACTCTTGATTTTCCGATGAGGAGGGAACATTGTTTCTTGTTTTCATGGCTGGTAAGCAATATGTAGGAAGCAGTAGCATATCCATCCTCCTTTTTGATACATCTGGGTATGCTGAACTCTGCCAAACTCTCTAAATCTGCTAACCATTCATGCCATCTTTTTGCATGTTCACCTTCAATCTCCTCGTCCCAACCATGTTTCTCCTTGCAAAGGTCGCGCAAAATGAGTTTTGCTGGCAATATGAGTTTTGCTGGCAATATGAGTTTTGCTGGCAATATGAGTTTTGCTGGCAATATGAGTTTTGCTGGCAATGTGAGTGGTGCTAAGAAGCCAAGGGGGTCAAAGACAGAACTTACTGTGGACAGGATGCCACGTCTGGTGACAGGCTTGTTTTGCATGTTTATCTGGAAGCTGAACTTGTTAGTTTCTGTGCACCATTGCACACCAAGTGCACGCTCCATTGGGAGGGTATTGTGGCTCATGTCCAGATCTTTAACTTCAGGTGCTCTTTCGTTGTCTGGAATAGACGCCAAGACTCTCTTACTGTTACTCACCCACTTGGTGAGACCGAAACCTCCCCTGGCACATAAGGCTGTGAGTTCTTGTACCAGCTGATTGCTTTCTCACTTGTTTCCACTGCTTTAAGGCAGTCGTCAACATAGAAGTGTCTTAGCACAGTGTCAACAGCCTCTGCACTCATAATCTCTTTTGCATCCTCTGCAGTTTTTCTCAGTGCGTAGGAGGTGCAAGTGGGTGAAGACTAGGGCTGTAGTGATACGATACACGATATTCAGCTCACGATACGATATATATCACGATATTCAGCCAACGATACGATTCGATATAATTTGATACACTTACATCATTTTCTGAAAGATTTAAAGGGGACAGAGTGATTTTGGTGACATCTTGTGAGTGTTCCATTTACTTGGATTTAATTAATTGAACTGAAAACATCGATTACACAATATATGTCTCTGACTGGACAGAGAGTCTACAGCAGGGATCAACTACATTTCTTTCAGAATTCTTCTAAGCACTCTGGCGGCCGGACTTTCAAATAAAGAAATGTATTGTATTGTAAATGTATTAGTGTGAGCAAACTCCTAAAAAACATGGAAACTCCATAATGATAACTGGCTCTTTAACTAGAAAAAGATCTCAGACTAGACTGACAGACCTGATTGGTGGAAAATGCTTGCAGAAAGAAAGGCTGTTGTCAGGTAAACATGTCACTGTCAAAGACGCTGAAGCGAAAAGTTGACGTGGAAAAGCCCAGCTTTAATGATGAATGGACTGATAAGCAGGCTATGCACTCGTCATGTATGCCTCATTTGCAATGAAACGATGTTGTTGCAAAATAATACAACCATCATCATCATCACTCGAACATAACGATCGCGTCATTCACGTGCATATTAAGTAGCTCCAGATTGTCCGCTCTAGCGGAGAGTTTGGTTTGTTCAGCCAACAGTGAGGTTTACAAGAATTTGTCAAAATTTCCAGATGCCCGGCAACCTAAGAAACAGTTAGACTAAAAACCGACAGCTTTTGTTTTAGCTCATTTGTAAAAATTCGCTATTTGCAGAGTAGAGCTGTGTTTGCGTAAGACAGCGCGGTGGACTGAGCAGATTGAAATATCGCTTTCTACATGTTTATGCCGGTCTACACAGGTGAGTGCATTGATAAGTATTGACTTTCTACTCACGAAGGTTTAATTGTAGCCTATTTACAGAAAAGAGACCAGCGTGAGTTCATCCACCCCAGCGGCCGTTGGTAACTCTGTATCATTCCCAGTCAGGTGCTGCGTGTTTTAACCTTTAACACACACACATCTCGGCTCAGCTGTGTGTGTGTGTTTTAACGCACACACATCTCGGCTCAGCAGTATGTGGAGCTCGGGCATCGCTGTACAGAATCCCGGCATGTGAATAGAGATGTAAATACAGGGGGCTGGGTTTTTGCTCTGAATGCTTGAAATGATAAATAACAGAACGCATTTTTTCCTCTTTACATTTTGTGAATTCATGATTATTCTGCGGGCCAGACTAAAAGCTTTGACGGCAGGCCGCCAGTTGACGTTGGCTGCTCGACAGCAACACTAGCGGCTGGCTGACCAAATCGCTCTTCCTGCAACATGAACGGGGGTAAACACGGGGGATTTGAATGGGATTTGAATGGGATTTATGTATCGATACTCGCGGCTTAAAAATAGATACTTTCTTGGGGGAAAAAATATCGATTTATATCGCAGAATCGATAAAATTGCTCAGCCTTAGTGAAGACGTAACACCGAAGAGGTGTACATTCATCCTGAACACTTCTGCGTCACGGTTAAGGTCACCATTTGCATTTTCCTTCAGGATCCTCACCTGGTAAAACATAGACTCCACATCCGCCATCTGCGCCACTGGATGCTCTCTGAACCTCAATAGGACGCCAATGAGGTTGTTAGTGAGGTCTGGTCCTTGGAGTAACTGTTCATTTAGTGAGACACCCTGGTATGTAGCCGTGCAATCAAAGACCACTCTCATTTTCTTCTTCTTGGGGTGATACACCCCGTGGTGGCGTCATTGCGGCTGAGCTGCTCGGTTGGTATCTTCTCAGCGTAGCCTTTGTCAACGATGTCTCTCATAAATTTAGTCTTTATGGAAGTCTGGGTTTCTCTTTAGCTTCTTCTTGAGATTTTCAGCCTGCTGCTGAGCCATGCAGCGATTATTTGGCATCTTGGTGTTCTCATTTCTCAGGGTAACCTCAGACTATAATGTCCATCAACTGACTTCGTCGAACTTGAAACCAAGTGCATAAACTTGTGATCATCCTGGGACATTTCTTCCTTCTCTTCACAGCTTCGTTCTGGGAAATCTGTGTTGTACTGTTTCACTAACAGCTCTTCTATTTCACTCACTTGAATGTGATTAGCTGTGTAGCTGTGCAGCTTACCACTGTCTGTTTTTGGGCCGTCGTCTCATCTGAGAGGTCCAATGATCACCCATCCCAGGGCGGTCTTAACTGCGTATGGCCCCTTTCCATCATTAGTGGGAATGCTGTTCAACAGCATTCCAACTATTGTTATTGGGGGAATGCTGTTCTACAGCATTCCACCTATTGTTATTCGGTTCTTTATTTATTTGGGGGAATGCTGTTTTACAGCATTCCACCTATTGTTATCCTGTTCTTTATTTTTGGGGGAATGCTGTTCTACAGCATTCCACCTATTGTTATTCGGTTTTATTGGGGGAATGCTGTTCTACAGCATTTTTCAACCTAGTGTTTTCAACTGTACGAATTCTTATGTATATTTTTTTTTGTGTTTTTTTTTTTTTTTTTTTTTTTTCAAATTTTAAGCTTTTTAACACTTTTTTTTAACATTGAAGTGAATGAGAGCAGCCTTCAACAACTTGAAATCCTCTTCTGCTTCAACATGTATCTCCTCCTACATTCTTCCACCTACAGACGTGATTCAAAATGTAAAATGTTCACAAAATATTCAGGTATTCGGGGTGTGCTCAGTGTTTTGATATCTTTTACAGTTTTGTGAAAAATCTGTTTAAGTTTAGTGATTATTTCAGGAAATTTTATCGATTAAACAGGGTGTATTGCGTGTTTGCTAGAGTGGATGACATCACAGCTAGAGGTGAAGCTTCGAAAAAATTATCTTAGTTCCTTGTCTGTAAACTGCTCTCACGCCCACAATATCTACTTGTCATACACAATTTATACATCAAAACGTAGGTATTTTTGTCTAGTTTCAGGAAATCTGCTCAGTTTTGTGATACGCCTTTTACTTTTGGCTGGTTGAGCTTCCAAATGACAAGATGTCCATATGCGTTCTCCATTGGCTTTAATGATCAAACTCCTAGATATTTCCCAGCAAAACACTGAACGAACCACTTTTTGAAATCGCTGATATGACCACATTTTTACGTTTATCCATATAAATTTTATACCGATACGTTCACAAAGGCCTTGTGATGCTCAGGATCACGTCATTTGACTGATAGCAGTTATGGTGTTGCCACAGTGAGGCTTGTTTGGGAGCTGGGCTCTCAGGGCTCAATGAATAGCTGCAGCAGGCACAGCTGACAGATTCAGCAGGTGACAGGCTCGTTAAGCTGATTACAGACATCAAAGCAAGTAAACATTCCCAGGCCATGGTTACCATGACAACACTTTCACAGACACACACCCAGATACTACAGGCAGTAATATGAACAGTAGTCTATACAGATACTACAGGTAGTAACATGAACAGTAGTCTCTTTTTTGGCCTTCCTCTCTTCCCTTTCCTGTCCTCTTCCTTCTGTCCTTCTTTCTTTCCTCTTTCCTTTCTGTCCTGTCCTCTTTTCTCTTCTTCCTCTTCTTTCTTCCCTCTTTCTTTCCTCTTTCGCTCTTTCTGTCCTCTTTCCTCTTTCTTCTTCCCTCTTTCTGTCCTCTTCCTCTTTCTGTCTTTCTTCCCTCTTTTTCTTCTTTCCTCTTTCCTCTTTCTTTTTTCTTTCCTCTTTCCTCTTTCCTTTCCGCCTCCCTCTTTCTTTCCTTCCTCTTTCCTTCTTTCCTTTCCTCTCTTTCTTTCCTTCCCCTTTCTTCCCTCTTTCTGTCCTCTTTCTTCCTTCCTCTTTCTGTCCTTTCTCTGTCCTCTCTTTCCTCTTTCTTCCCCTCTTTCTCTTCCCTTCCTCTTTTCCTCTTTCCTCCTTTTCTTCTTCCTTTTTCTTTCTGTCCTCTCCCTGTCCCTCCCTCTCCTCTTTCTTCTTCCTCTTTCTATCCTCTTCTTCTTTCCACTTTTTTCTCTTTCTTTCTTCTTTCCTCTTTCTTTCTTCTTCTTTCTTCTTTCCTTTTCTTTCCTCTTTTTCTTCTTTCTTCCTTCTTCCTGTCCTCTCTTTCTTCCTTCCTTTCTTTCCTTTCTTTCCTCTTTCCTTTCTTCTTTCCTCTTTCTTCTTTCTTCTTTCCTGTTCTTTCTTCTTTCTCTTCTTCTTTTCCTTTCTCCTCTTTTTTCTTCCTTTCTGTCATCTTCCTTTCCTTTTCTTTCTTTCCTCTTTGTCCTCTTTCCTTCTTTCTTTCCTCTTTTCCTCTTTTCTTCCTCCTTTTTTCCTCTTTCTTCCTCTTTCTTCCTCTTTTTCTTCTTTCCTCTTTCTTTCTCTCTTTCCTCTTTCTGATTTCTTTCTTCTTTCCTCTTTCCTTTTTCCTGTCCTCTTTCTTCTTTCCTCTTTCTTTCTCTTCCTCCTCTTTTCTTTTCTTTTCCTCCTTCTCTTTCCTCTTCTTCTCTTTCTTCTTTCTTCTTTTCCTTTCCTCTTATCCTCTTTCTCTTTTTTCTTCCCTTCTTCCTGATCCTTTTCTTCTTTCTTTCCTCTTCTCTTTCCTTTTTTCCTTTCTGTTTCTTCTTTCTTCTTTTCATCTTTCCTTCTTTCCTCTTTCTTTCTCTTCACTCTGTCATCTTTCCTCTTTCATCCTCTTCCCTCTTTTCTGTCCTCTTTCCTCTTTCTTTCTTTCTCTTTCTTTCCTCTTTCTGTCCTTTTTTCTCTTTCTCTTTTTCCTCTTTCTTCCTGTCCCTCTTTCTTCTTTCTTCTTTCCTTCCTTTCTGTCCTCTTTCCTCTCTTTCTTCTTTTCTTTCTGTCTTTTTTCTTTCCTCTTTCTTCCTCTTTCTTCCTTCTTCTTTCTCTGTCCTCTCCCTGTTCTCTTTCCTCTTTCTGTTCCTTTCTTCTTCCTCTTTCTTCACTCTTTCCTCTTTCTTCCTCTATTTCTTTCGTCTTCTTTTCTCTGTTATCTGTTGCTTTCTGATCACATCTCATCTTTCCTCCAGGTCAGATCCCCGTCACTGTCTGATCACGACAACTTCTGCTTTTCTTGTACGTTTTAACCAACAATCCGGTTTAGCTATAACTATAAGCTTTTCCAAAAACTTAATTATTCCACATATTTTTGTACATTAATGGTAGTATGATATGAAATTTAAAACCATTCCACTTTTCGGCTATTTTCACTACTTCATCTTTATTTCTTGCGGATTTAAGCTATTGTCGAGTTAGCTTTAGCAATTCAGCTATTCACAGCATTCCCATTTTCTTGCGGAAATGCATTTTTCTCAGTTCTGCTATTCCCCTCTTCCGATACGTTTTGGCTCCTCTGTAACTTCTGCATACTTTCACCCTATTTAAACCATTCAACTTTTCCAAATGTTCCAGCTCTTTCCAGCTAATGATGGGACTTCTTCAACTTTTTCTACTATTTATACTTTTTCCAAATTTTTAAACTTTTAACACTTTTTTTAACATTGTGGAAATTGAATGAAACCGGCCTTCCAACAACTTGAAATCCTCGTCTGCTTCAACATGTATCTCCTCCTACATTTCTTCCACCTACAGACAGGAAGTTCAAAATGTAAAAATGTTCACAAAATATTCAGGTATTCGGGGTGTGCTCGGTGTTTGTGATAACTCTTTTTACAGTTTTTGTAATCTGTTTAGAAGTTTAGTGATGATTATTTCAGGAAATTTTATGGATTAAACAGAGATTGTGTGTGCGTTTTGCACAAGTGGATGACATCACAGCCCAGGGGTGAAGCTTGAAAAAATTATCTTAGTTCGCTTGTCTGTAAACTGCTCTCACGCACAATATCACTTGTCATACACAATTTATACATCAAAACGTGAGTTATTTTTGTCTAGTTCAGATAATCTGCTCAGTCATGCGATACGTCTCCTTACTTTTGGCTCAGCGAGCTTCAAATGACAAGATGTGTCCATATCGTTCTCCATTGGCTTCAATGATCAAACTCCTAGATATTTCCCATGAAACACTGGGCAGACCACTTTTTTGAAATGCGCTGATGACCATTTTCACGTTTATCCATATAAATTTTGCTACCCGTCGTTCACAAGGCCTCATTTCACTGATAGCAGTTATGCTGTTGTTGCCACAGTGAGAGCTTTGTTTGGGGCGCTCTCAGGGACTCTGAATGCTTTGCAGCACAGCACAGCTGACAGATTCAGCAGGTGACGAATATAGATTAGCTTGATTACAGACATCAAAGCAAATGCGACATTCCAGGCCATGGTTACCATGTGACAGCACTTTCTGAACTTACACCCAGATACAGGCAGTAATATGAACAGTGGTCTATGCAGATACTACAGGCAAGTGGCAGACAGTAGTCTATACAGATACTACAAGGGCAGTAACATGAACAGTAGTCTCTTTGGCCTTCCACTTCTGTCAGTCTGTCTTCTGTCTGTCATCCCTCTTTCTTTGTCCTCTTTCTTCTTTTCTCTTTCTGTCTTCTTTCCTCTTTCTGTCTCTGTTCTCTTTCTGTCCTCTCGCTCTCTTTTTCTCTTTCCTCTTTCTGTCCTCTGTTCTCTTTATTAATACGTAGCGGG